>NC_048218.1:143366669-143448661 GCF_002007445.2 Ailuropoda melanoleuca | reverse complement strand
TGAGCAGGATGGTTCTTAGTCTCCAAGTGTTTGAGTTTCTTCCAGGTTTTTCCTTGTGGTTGAGTTCCAATTTCAGAGCGTTGTGGTCTGAGAATATGCAGGGGATAATTTCAATCTTTTGGTATCATTTGAGATTTGTTTTGTGTCCCAGAACTTGGTCTATTCTTGAGAATGTTCCATGGGCATTAGAACAGAATGAGTATTCTTTGGTTCTGGGGTGTAGTGTTTTATATATGTCTATGAGTTCCAACTCATCGTGTATGGCATTCAAAGCCTTTGATTCTTTGCTTAGTTTTTGCCATGGTGTTCTGTCTAATTCTGATAGTGGCGTGTTGAGGTCCCCTACTATTAATGTGTTTTTATCTATATGTCTCTTTATTCTGGTTAAGAGTTGGCTTATATATCTTGCTGCTCCCCTGTTGGGGGCATATATATTTATAATTGTCATATCCACTTGTTGGATACATCATTTAAGAATAATATAGTGCCCTTCTGTGTCTCTAACTATAGTCCTTAGTTTAAAATCCAAACTATCTGATATGAGAATTGCCACCCCAGCTTTTTTTTGAGGTCCATTTGCGTGAAAGATGGTACTCNATGAAAGATGGTACTCCATCCTTTCACTGACAGTCTGAATGTGTCTTTGGGTTCAAAATGAGTCTCTTGTAGGCAGCAGATGAATGGGTCATTTATTTTTATCCAATCTGCAACCCTGTGGCGTTTTATGGGAGCATTTAGGCCATTCATATTGAGATTGATTATTGAGAGATATGATTTTAATGATGCCATGTTGCCAGTAACGTCTTTTTTTGTATCGGTTGTGACTTTCTGCTCTGTATCACTCTTGGGGCCTTTTTACCTTTAGAGAACCCCCCTTAATATCTCCTGTAGGGCTGGTTTTGTGGTTATGAAATTGGTTAATGACTGGCGATTCTGGAATGTCTTTATTTCTTCATCAATTCTGAGTGACAGCCTTGCTGGATAAAGGATCCTTGGCTGCATGTTTTTCTCTGAAAGAGCTTTAAAAATGCGCCCGCCCTCAACCCTTTCTCTCATTCCAGGTCTGTGTAGACAGGTCTGACGTAATTCTAATACCTTTGCCTTGGTACGTGAGAAATTTCTTTGCCCTGGCCGCTTTCAATACTGTATCCTTGGATCTAATATTTGCGAATTGCACTATGACATGCCGTGGCGTAGGTTTGTCCTGGTTGAGCTTGGATGGGGTCCTCTCTGCCTCTTGGACACGAATGCTTGTTTCCCTTGCTAGATTAGGGAAGTTTTCAGCTACAATTTGTTCAAATATCTCTTCTAGACCTCTGTTTTTCTCCACCCCTTCAGGGATGCCGATGATTCTGACATTGGATCGTTTCATTGAGTCAGTAATCTCCCGTAACCTACATTCGTAGGCGTGGATTTTTTTAAGTCCAGCTTCTATTTTCGTTTTTTCTTCTCCTAACCCATCCTCCAATTCGCTAATACGTTCCTCTGCCTCGGTGACCCTGGCCATCAGAGCCTCTAGTTTTGACTGCATTTGGCTCATAGAATTTTTAATTTCTGTCAGATTCGCTCTCATTTCTGCCCTTAGGGATTCTATATTCTCAGTAACATTTTCGTTAATACTTTTTTCAAGTCTACTCATCATCTTGACCATTGTTGCTCTGAATTCCATTTCTGATAATTTGGTTACATCCATATCCATTATTTCTGTGGCAGAGGCCACAGACTCATTGTCTTTTCTTTGCTGATGGGGACTTCTCCTTCTTGTCATTCTGATGAGGAGAGGTTGCGGGGTTGTCCAGAGCCCAAATTATTGACTGGGACCCAGGCCCTGCACCCTTGTTTTATAGGGATCTTAGGGATGTGGGCTCCTCTTTAAAGATTTTATTTATTTATTTGAGAGAGAGAGACAGACAGTCAGCAAGAAAGGGAACACAAGCAGGGGAGTGGGAGAGGAAGAAGCAGGCTCCCAGTGGAGAAGCCCGATAAGGGACTCCTTTCCGGAACGCCGGGATCACGCCCTAAGCCGAAGACTGGCGGTGAATGTGCCACCCAGGCGCCCTGGGATGTGGGCTTCTTGATTTTTCAGCCTGCCTTCTGGGGGAGGGGCCTGCCTGCAGGTACTCAGAAAACCCTGTTTNTGAGTCTCCGTGTCCTCTGCGAGGGGGGATGGGGATGGGCACGCTGGGAGCCAGTATTTCCAGGCTTTTGTTCTTTGGCAGCTTTCCCTGGCAGTCTGCTGTGCGTCTTCTGAGAGTCAGAGCAGCAGTGGCCGAATCTCAGCCTCTGTCTCTGAACAGAGGGATCGCGGACCGTTCTCCACTGATGTTCTGGCCACTTTAACTCTGTTTCTGTTGGTGCTGCTCAACCCTGCAGCGCCGGGATGTGCGCCCCACACCCAGCGTCCCAGCCCTCACTTCCAGGGCCAGCGCGTCTCTGTCCTTTGTGTTTCTAACGCAGCCAGCCATCAGCCGCCCCCGCGCTCTCCCAGAGCTCAGGTCTCAGTCTATTTCCAGTGAGCACACCGGGATTCCGGAGTTCCATGAGAAGTCTGGTGGCGCACGCTCCCGGCTCAGGGGCTCATTCTGCTGTTTCGCGGGTGCCGTCCGCGAGTCCGCCCACTCCCCCGTGCAGGTGGCCCACCAGCCGCCAGCCGCCCCCGCGCGCTCCCGGAGCTCCCGGTCTCAGTCTGGATCCAGTGAGCACACCGGAGTTCCGGAATTCTGTGGGAAGTCTGGTGGCCCGCACTCCCCACTCATGGTCCCAGTCTGCTGTCTCGTGATGCCGTCCATGGTTCGCCCGCTCCCCCTTGCAGGTGGCTACCGTTTCCCGGGGCCCTGACACGGTGGCTCCCTCCCCCTTCCATTTATCTTCCGATATCTGTGCGCGGTTTCACAGCTCCCCACATCGTACCTCAATACTCAGCGCTGGAGATGTTCATTTGTAGAGATCCAGATGTATCTTCCTACATCTCAGGCTGATTCCGTGGTTGTTCAGGCTGGTCTGGTACCTATCCAGCTCGACTCAGGGGACTGGCTGAAAAAAGGGGTCTCCTACTCCTCCACCATCTTAACTCCCATCCAAAAAGTTACATAGTTATAAGAACTAACATCTTGTATTCTCTCGGTATTGACAAATACATGGAGTCATTTTGTTTCTTTTTGCAATAGTATAAACTGTAGGATCTGTGTAATTGAAATAAAATTTCATAAGTTATCATCTTACATTATTTATATTATATACATATCCTGAAAATCTTATTAACATTCTTTATGACCGTACTTCAATATAACCCATAGACAAATCTAAGCAATTCATAATATTCATTATAAATCGCAATCTAATTTTTTTCTTTGTCTTGTCTCTGTATCAATATCAGTAATACTTTATTTTTCCCCTTCTTTACACTGTTCTACAGAGTGTATTGTCCATTTATTTCTAAAGGACAATAACAGTGTGATGAATTGATACAAACAAAAGAATAAATGCCAAAGGAGGTGGTGTCTCTACCATGCCTTGCTACCGTATAACAGTGTCATTTTGGGGAAAATGGCTTCATCACTCAGGGTCCAAGTTTTCTCACCTACACAAACAAAAAACAATCCAATTCACATAGATAGGTGCTAAAGTCTCTTTCTGTGTTCTACTGCCAATGAATCCTTTTGGAATAGTTGTTTCTAATCTTTATATTGACTCCTCCTCAAATTAGTTCATTGAGAAATGTCCATTGATTCCAATCACATTTTATCTGCCCTAGTTCTTTTGCTATGTCTAGAAGTGACCATGAAAGCAAAAATGTGAATTCCAAGTTTGCTAACATGTTCCACTAAGATTAAGCACTTATTTTTCCCTGCACATGATAATTCTTTTCCAAAGAGCACTCACTTTTGAATTAACTTAATATGACACAAGTCTCTAAACACATAAAGAACATTAACCAAAAGAAATATTGAAACCTTACTGAAGTATTCCATAGTCAAAGAAATAATCTGATAGGAAGTTAATACACATTCTGTAATGCACATAAAGAAGTGTTAGGAACACTTGTAATAAAGATGTTTCTGAGAAAGCTAGGGAGGGAGGGAGGAAAACAACCTAAGGATTAACACTGATTAACTATTGTCAGTCTAATTCCTAACTGGACTAAATTCCTAAACCTTCAAATTGACAGAATTATTGACTTAAATCCCTATAGTGAAATCCCCAGCCTTGGTATCAGTGAATATACTGTGGTACTGATACCAGAAGGGTTAGATTGCCTGTGGCAACACAGACACAACTTCAGTTCCTGGCTCATGGTTTCCTTTGCTTTGTGTCTAGTGTATACACTATGATCTGCTCTATATCGTTTTCTGCTCTCAACCTTAATTTGAAAGGCTCTCTACCTTTGATGGGATAGTTATTTCATGTTATTAGTGTGAACATAGTTCTGAGAGATCCAAACAGGTACCTTCTGAGATAGCTTACAAATCCCTAGTAGCCTAGCAACTCCTGTTAGACTAAATCCAGATTCTGTAAGAAATTCAATTGGAGAAAAGTACAGCAGAGAGTCAATGTTAAAGGTCATGTTTTTTTAATATTTTTTGAATTGGTTAAATTGGGAAGATAGGAAAGTACAGAATGGGAAGGTTATTTAAGTGATTTCTAAAAGAGCATTATGACAAAAAAAAAAAAAAGATTATAATTTTCTACTTAATTGAAGCCAGGAAAAGAAAAAAAAAATCAGTCTCAAGATCTGAGATTACTATTTGACCACAAAACTAGCCCAGTAATGATAATTATAATTGACATTTACGAAGCACTTTCTATGTGTTCAGGCACTTCCCTAAGTACATTGCAAGAGTTAATTACTTCTCCAAACAAACCTATAAGGTGAATGTTTATATTAGCCTTTTATTTTTGAAGATGAAGAGACTGATGCTTGCAGAGGTAATATGACTTAACCTAAAAATTTCAGTTTTATAGTAAAAACCAATAGGGACATAAAATTCACTTTCTTTAAAAGAGACTTTATTGTGGGTACCTTTGGAATTAGTTTTCTGAAAAAGTTTGTAGTCTCATTTTCTACTTAGGGACAAAGAGTTAAAGATACATCTATCTGTAAAAATTATACACACTCTCTGACACACATACATTATTTTCATTTTTATTTATTTTGTTTTTCTAATGTTTTGATAATTCTTTGAGATTAATTGCATATATGAGCTCCTTGGGAGAAAAGAACACAATCAGAAAGTTTTGGGGAACAACTTGGAATTAAATTTGCTTACTTAGTACTAGAAAGCATTTTTTTTCCTTAAGCAGAAATAAACGATAAATAAAATATATGAGATATAAGATTATAATTTGATTATAACTTAGAAAATCATAAATATGTGTACAAAAAATAAATTGGAAAAATAGACCAAAATATTGGAGGTGGTTTTATTGAGGTGGTGGGACTCTAGCCAATTTTCTTCATTCTACATATTTTTTCCATTTTATTTAATGAATGGTTGTTACATCTATGATGAAAAATATTTAAGTGTGGAAATAGGAAATGTAATTACAGAGTGCTATAATCAAAGAGTCTTAGAGTTATAAATATATTATCTAAAATAAATTTCTATAAATTATGGGCATCCATTATAGAAATTTCTAGGCATTAATATGCATATTTGTTAGATTTGAGATCTTAAAAATAAACGACTTCAAAAGGAAATCTACCTCATTATCAAAATATTAGATATTGGAGCTTGATATTGGATTTTTAATATCTACTTATTGAAAACTTCTTTATGTTGACCTAAATTTTATTTCACTATAATGGCTTAGACTTAAAAATATAGGAACTTTTAAAAAGCAATCAAAGGGAATGTTTTGCATTGATTTTTGAAGTGTTGCTTTATTCAAGGCACTCTGCTAAGCCCAAGACCAATAAAATATGAGTCCTACCCTCAAAGAGCTCCTGGGATAGTTGAAGACATGAGACATATACCCAAATAAAAGCTGAAAAAATTGAAGACATAAAAGTGATAGACTTGATTCATTGGTTCATTCAGCACGCATTACTGAATACCTAGTAGATGATGGGAACACAGTGGTCAACAGGAAGCAGTCTCTGCTGTAGATAACATCATAGTCAAGTAGAACAGCTAGATAGGAAATCCAGTGATTGGGGGACAAATCTACTCATTTATCCATCCTTTTATCTCTAGTTCATTTTTAAAGCTTTCACTAAGCATCCTTTGTGCAGCTACCAAAAACACCACCAAAAGCAAAAGTGAGGGCTATAGAAGCATGTCAAAATTAGGTCCTTATGGAGAGGAATTTGCTATGTACAATGAAGTAGGCACCTGTTTGTATTTGAAACTACTGGAGAAAAAAATTCAAAGCAATTTTTCTGGGTTTCAAGTGATAAGAAACGAGATAAATGGAGAGCCTGATTAAGCCAGGGACACATCCCTGGATAAAGTATTCTCTAGGGTTCATTTTAAGGGGTAACTTTTAAATTACTATATTCTGTTACATTTCAAAGAGATCACTATTGCGAAGCAACATTTTTAGTAATGCTAATTTAAAACATTAACATTAATAATGTAATGGCTGAGTCATCTCAATTTTCTTAGCCTATTTTACACAAAACAGGAGTAAGCTAATTAAAAATAAGTTGATGATGCTCTTCTATCCTTTGTTTTTTGCCCCCGAAAGGTTTGCAAGTGGCATAAGAAAACACACTTTTAAAAAATTTTGCTGATATTTACTTAAATACTGGTCTTTTTCTTAATCACTTGCATCTTCATAACCACAAGAGAGGAACTGTACAAAACAAGATGGGACGATGGAGTCAAGGGAAGCACGGGCCTCAGGCAGCATCAGGGCCCCTCCTGGCGAGGCCTCAGGTCAGCTTGTGATCTCGTGCATACCTTTGACTCAGTTCGCTCAGCTTCAAAATAGGAAAAGCTGAAGGAAATTGTCGAAAGAATTACCCTTCTGCTTAAAATACTTCACTTTCATGAGGTCCATCTTTGACTTCCCTCCTTGCCTCTCTCCTTCCCTCTTTATCTTTCTTTTTTAAAATTAATTAATGATTTATTTATTTATTTATTTTTTAAAGATTTTATTTATTTATTTGGCAGAGATAGAGACAGCCAGCGAGAGGGGGAACACAAGAGGAGTGGGAGAGGAAGAAGCAGGCTCACAGCAGAGGAGCCTGATGTGGGGCTCGATCCTATAACGCCGGGATCACGCCCTGAGCCGAAGGCAGACGCTTAACAGCTGTGCCACCCAGGCGCCCCTGATTTATTTATTTTTTGAGAGAAAGAGTATGTAAGCAGGGGGAGGGGCAGAGGGAGAGAGAATCTCCAGCAGACTCCCCATTGAGTGCGGAGCCCTACACAGATATGGATCTCGGGACTCTGAGGTCATGACCTGAGCTGCAATCAAGAGTTGGACACTGTACGGACTGAGCTACCCAGGCCCACCCTTTATCTTTCTCTCTCTATTGCTTTTTCTTTTTCTGCCTCTCAATCTCATACATGCACACACATACATGTATTAGGTGTACATTCATACACACATGTACATATGTGTATATGTATGCACAATACACAGATACATATATCAGCAAAAAAGCCATAAATAGATACGAGATTTATTTCTGACAGATATCCTATTTTCTCATTTATTGTAATGCTTAAGATATCTCATCAAAGGAAATTGAGGCCATACTTTCACTTCTGATGTCAGTTTTTAAATGCTTTCAGTGAATGCCACCATCTTTAGTTAACATCTCCAAAGTTTTGATAATTCACCAAAGTGCACATACCTAGTTTTATTATTTCCTCAAGGTTCCTGGGTATATATGCATCTCAATTTAATAATCAATAATCCGTCTTGACTCTTTTTAATGACTCTCCACTTAATGAGATCTGTTTTTGAATTGTTAAAAGCACAGTTTAAAAGCTTTCTGATGAATTTTGAGAATGACTTATAGTATGTCATTCCAGAAAACTGCACTTTTGTTTGCATAGGCACACTCTGAAATTTTCTGTTTGAAAAATCATTAACATTTTATCAATACTGTAGGTCCTGAAATTAAAAGAACAGTAGGTATTTACAGATATCTTTGCTAGCTCAGAGAATAGTGTATGTGTGTGTGTGTGTGTGTGTGTGTGTGTACTCACACAAGCACTCCCAATCTTCAGTTCTGATAGTCCTTGAAGGACCCAGAGGAGCAAAAACTGAAGGAGATAAAGAAATACTTGATATTCATACATTATCTAAAGCCAACAGTCATGTTATATCCAGTTCAATGAAAGACAATAAATCTTGTTTCAAATGCTTTACAAATCAATAAATGAATAGCAGCATTGAGAGGTTTAAGGTTGTTTTCTTTTATTTTGCTAGATTTACCACCTAGAGAAAGATATACTCAATTTTTAAGTTGATGAGGTATCTGGCTCCCTCCGTGATATGAGTGTTATGCTTTGTACTACTTAAAAAAAAAATCCTGCTCAGGTACACTACAAACATACACACAATGTCTCATTAATATTCTTATACTTGGGATATTATCTTGGAACTGTTGTTTAAAAGTTAAAAAAAAACTATTGAGGAATGAGAGGCAGAATTCACTGAAAATTATTTTTTTAAAAGATTTTATTTATTTATTCGACAGAGATAGAGACAGCCAGCGAGAGAGGGAACACAAGCAGGGGGAGTGGGAGAGGAAGAAGCAGGCTCATAGTGGAGGAGCCTGATGTGGGGCTCGATCCAGTAACGTCGGGATCACGCCCTGAGCCGAAGGCAGACGCTTAACCACTGTGCCACCCAGGCGCCCCTCACTGAAAATTATTAAGTCCAGGAATGTCTTTATAGCTTTCTGATTTCTCCAAGTTGAATCAAGCAACATATTCCATTGAATGATTAAATTATATCTGTGAAATGTAAGGAAAATATCTGGGTAATGCTATACACATTGTTTGCACTTTACATCTAAATAGAGTAAAAAATAACTAATTTAACTGAGTCCTCATATACATCTATAATCTCATTGACCCATCAGGTTGAATGACATTATTTTCCTTTTTGTTTGTGAACCCTCTGACAATTTTGATTTAGGATCAATCTTCATCTCATTTTCTCTCTTCATTTTTTGCATATTCAGTAATTTCTGCTTGAGAAATTAAAGGTAATATTCGAAACTCTGATAGTTTTCAACAAATGAGAAACAGTTGCTTAATAACAATTTGTTCTGTCTTTATAAACATACTTCTGAGGTTGTTTGTACTTGAAGACCAGACTATATTGTAACAACTGAATTTGAAAATCTCTCTCAAAGTATTTTAATAATGATATAAATTATGATAATCTCAAAAAATTAATTGAGTGTTTACTAAGTGCCAGGAACCGTTAAATCTTCTATATGCATTTATCTAATCCCCCAACTGCCCTATAATATAAAGACCACTGTTCACCTCATAGTACAAATGAGAAAACTGAGCAGTTAGGTATCCTTCCTACCTAGGGTCACACTGCTAACAAATGAAGGAGTTGGAGAACGAATCTGGAAAGTCTAATTCTAGAATCATTGCCCTATAAAATCATTTTATTTAAAATTACTATATTGATAGTAGATACCAATTTTTATTTGGTTAATTTATATTAAAGCAATCAGATAATTGTGACAATATAAAGAATTCTAGATAAAATGACAACTAAATTTATAAAGATTAAATTCACAGAACAGATAAAGCAGAGGAAAAGATTGGTATGTATGAATGAAGACTGGAAGTCTTTAAAGTTTATAGGAAAGGTCTTCCTATAAGACTCAAAGAAACCTAGAAGATTATGAATAACAGTTAATGAGCATACCTCACATTTATTTAGCATGGTTTAAGCTTCTCATTATAAAATCAACATGGTCTTTATCTAAAAGTAAATAATAGAAAAGATTTACATAAAAGTATTTTTTTCTCTCAATTCTTCAACTCAACTCCCCAGAAGAACCCACTGTAAACAATTTCTTTTGTACACTTCTAGATACTTTTTTGCTAAATGCAGATATATGTTTATGTTAAACATAAGTGAGATCAAATATAAATACTGTTATATAGTTTTTTTTGAACTTACTTATTTTATTTATCTAAAATATATTTACATGTAGGGAATGAAGAAGAACCCAGCTTCTCCCCAAATGGCTCTGCAGTTGTTCTAGCACCATTTATGAAGTAATCCATCTTTTCTTTTTTTTTTTAAAGATTTTATTTATTTATTCAACAGAGATAGAGACAGCCAGTGAGAGAGGGAACACAAGCAGGGGGAGTGGGAGAGGAAGAAGCAGGCTCATAGCAGAGGAGCCTGATGTGGGGCTCGATCCCACAACGCCAGGATCACGCCCTGAGCCGAAGGCAGATGCTTAACCGCTGTGCCACCCAGGCGCCCCGTAATCCATCTTTTCTTGACCAACATCAGATGCCACCTTTACCCTATAATAAATTCCCATGTGGAGCTGGACTTATTTCTGGATTTTCTATGTACTTATACTGAAATAATCCCTTTTAAAGTTCTCCTTGGGTCAGTATTTTACTCAACAAGATTTCCTTATCTTGGATAGAAAATACATCCTCATTATAGCTAGAAGATAGAAAGTAATCCTAAGGGGTCGATGAGTCAGGCCGCCTTCACAGTAGAATATACAGAGAAGTGTGGTGTGTGTGTGTGTGTGTGTGTGTGTGTGTGTGTGTGTGTATTTAATATCTCAGATCCTTAAAGTTTTAGAAGCTTGGATATAAGAATAATTTAATTTATAAGAATAATTTAAAGTTGTCTTTTCTCTATAATATAGTTCCATCTGCTCTTAGTTCTTTGTCTTGTAATCTTTAAGAATTCTAAAAAGATGGCAGCACTGTTATGAATTACTATGCTATATTTTAAAAGTCTTTTTGAAAAATAGAAATAGTAATAATTTATGTACACTAATCATTCATAGTTTATCATATATAATTATTTAATTTTCCCAACTATGTGAAGAGGCATGATAATTATGAATATCATCTAAATTTTATCAGATTGATATCTGTCTCAGAGATATAGGTCATTAACTCGGGACTGTATGGCTAGCAAATAACAAAAAGAGGTCCCAGATCAAACCCAGATCTTTGCAGAGTAATAATGCAAAGCTCTTTCCAGTACTTCAAATTTCCTAAGTTTAGAAGCATTTTCAGAGTTTGGGCTATGTCCTGGTACTATGATAAGACATTGGGTTATAAGAAAAAAAAAAAAACCTTCAGTTCTAGCTCCCTATGTTAAGGTGGAATGACTCGTGAAGCCCCTTACAGTCTAAGCAGGGGCAACACTGTGAATAATGGCTAATCTTGATACCCTATTGGTAGGTTTATAGTATCCTCTTCTCAAACAGCAGACATTTCATGTTCTCCTGGTTCTAATGGGCAAAAAACATCACAGTGTCCTGCCCAAGCCAGTCCTCCTTGGACTTACTCTCATGCTCTGATTCATAATTCCTTTTTACTGTCAATGCTGTGATTTGACAGCTCTGCATCTTAAAGTTGTCTCCCAAAACCCATGATAATTTAAGAATGATGCAACACAATACTCTCTTCAGGGCCATTTGTATTTTATGAAAGACTTTTAGTAATTGATTGTTACTTTTTTATTATAAAAGGAATATATAGTTCCTTTTGGAAAATAGGTAACATTATGGGAAACATCACCTATCATCCTTCAAAAAGAGATAAACAATCTTAATCTGTATATACACACACACACACATATATGTAATACACAAATACACACATATGATAGAGCAGAAGAAAATGGGCCTTCAAATGGAAAGATCTAGGTTCTAGTCCTGCCTTTAGCACTTATAAGTTGGGTAATAATGGCTATATCTAGCCTTTATGCATACGGTAAAACATGAGCAAGTTCCATTTATCTAAGCCTCATTTCCTTATCTATAAAATGAATATATTTCCATTTGCTCTCCCCATTAAGTGTTGTCCTGAGGCACAGTTAAGATCACCTATGTAGTAATCAATTGCAAAATATAATGTAGCATAAGATTCAAAGGTTCAGAGCAATGCACTTAGGAATGCTAGTCTTCAAATGAATCCTGCTTGTACCTTTCACATCTCTTGATGTGAGGGATCTACTCTTGGTATATGAAAAGATTGGGACTGACACAAGCAAATGTGCTAATTATTCTGTAGAAACATTGGGCCTTTAAAATAAAATTCCATCATAACGTATAATAACAAAGAAGTTTTCCATCTCTTCCCTTGCACTATGAGTTAACAACCAATAGTTTATTCTCATTAAGTCAAAGGTGGGCATAATTCCCCTAAGATAGGTCCGGTTTGTCTTGGCCACAACTGGAACTTACTAATTTTTTTATTAGGCCAGTATCACGGCAGAAATAACCCAGTCAGCAGACAGAGTGGAGCAGATTAGATCTATAGGATGTCAGTATTACTTTCCCTGTTTTCAAGGCAAATGAAATCTCTCATGCCTTAGTTTCAATGACTAAGACAAGAAGCTGGCCTTGTGGGTAGAGGTCAAGTGCAATTTGATAAGGACCTTGGTCTAAAATATATTAAAGATCAGAACATCATATAAAGATTAGGATGAAGTTTCCTGAGCTGTTATAAGAACTAGAGAATGTCAAGTTTCAAGGGACCTTAGATACCAGCTAATAAAGCCCTTTCATTTTATAGATGGGGAACTAGAGCAGTGCATTGACTAGCCTTGAGATGATATAAGTACAGTAAGTGGTAAAACCAGGACAAAGGTGTGGATCAGTAATATCGCTTGAATATTAACATTTGTAACTCTAGTAGTTATTTACATTTTTTAAGTCTCCTTCTGGTTTTACTTATAAACACTACTTCATGAATACTGAGGGCACTCCCTAAAATGCTTTCTCCATCGGCCCGGGATACAGCACTGGTTCTACATATGGATTATATACTCAGAGGAAGCTTTCCACAGAGAGGAAGGAGGAGGATAGGAATGCTGTGTTCTATTGTTTTCATTGCCATGTTCCCTTTCTCCTAATTTCTTTAATTTGAAAGGTCTTTGCCCCTTTACTTCCAGAATGTCAGAGCAACATGCCTTAATATTGATGTTCTCAGGACATATGTCAATTACTCCTTCTCTTCTTAATCTCTCTGTGCCTCATTTTTTAATCTGTAAAATGGGAGTAACAGTAGTACCTACCCCATCTATTACTGTGAGAGTTAAATGAGACAACATATGTAAAGCATTTTGAACATTGCTAATACATAGCAAATGCTAATAATATTAGCTATTATTACCACCATTGTTATTTGCTAAATCCTTTCTTTAGACAGTGTCAGTGAGATACCACTTTTTTTAAAAAAGATTTTATTTATTTATTTGAGAGGTAGGGAGGGAGAGAGAACACGTGCAGGGGGAGAGATAAGCAGACTCCCCACTGAGCAGGAAGCCCAATACCGGGCTGGGTCCCAGGACACTGGGATCATGACCTGAGCCAAAGGCAGACGCTTAACCAACTGAGCCTCCCAGGCGCCCCAAGATACCACTTTGTAAGGTACAAGGCTATTCACAGGGCACATGGAAAAATCTGGCTAAATAGCCTCAATAGAATATTTGAGATTATTTTAAAAGCTGGTTTAACAGCAGAATAATTTTAAGATCCCATTGAAATTTGTTCCTTATCATTATAATGATATAAGATGGTGTAGAGGATAGTATGTGTATGAACAGAACTTTTCTTCTTAATGTGTAAAATTTTATTTGGTTATGAAAGGAAAAAATTTACAAGGAATATGCAAAAACAATCCCATAAATGTGTGAATCTCTCCTAATAATCTTACTGCACAAAGAGATAAAGGTTACTATCTCAATTCTGTATGCTTTCTAAGGACTTTCTACTTCTCTGTATCTGGGCCTTCTCTCCCTGACTTACTAGGCTTTATAGAGGCTACATTCTTAAATTATAATTTATTCTCAAAGAGAAATAGAACAGGCTCAGGTCACAATAAAAATGTGTCTATATATTGAATGCTTATTGCATGTCAAATGTTTTATGGACCCAACCTCCTTGAAGCTCACGTTAACACTGCAAGACAGGCATTATGATCCCCATTTTTCAAATAAGAAAAATGGAGCCTCAGAGAGATTGACTGACTTTCCCAAGGTCACACAGCTCATAAATGCCATAGCGGGGACTCAAACCTTGTTGGTCATTTCATGATGCCATGTGAAAACTTTAAGAGGTTTTATTGAAAACACAACATTCTAGAAAATATTACCTTTTAAAACATATAGAAATATAAGGAATCAAATATAAGAGAACAATTCAAATGAATGGAAATATAAAAACTGAAGAAATATCTTTTAAGCCAGCTGTTCTGTAAGAAACCTGTGGTTCTGTATTACAGTATGCAACAGAGTATCCCAGCACATAAAAGCATACATACTTTTACTCTGAGCAGATGTTGTTAGAAATTTTTTTTTCCATTTTAACTTGTATTAACATGAATGATCAGTTTGATCTTCTGTGAAAATGAATAATTTTTTTCACATCCTCTGTGGAATATTTGAGACTTTTAATTGTCTTTGGGGATTACTCATACCCCCGTTTCCTTTGAAAGCAGTATTACTTTAAGACCATCCCAGAAGCACAGTGAGAGGGGGGCAGTCAGGCTCCATATGCAGGTGAAGGCAAGTCTCGGGCTTTCAGGGAGCACAGAGCAGTGGGGAGGAGCAGCGTCCTGCAGCACCTCTGTGGCTGGGTCTGGGAGTGGACATGTGTTTGGAGAGTGTCAATGATCGCTCCTGACCTTCATGGAGCCTCTGGTTTGCCCTAATAGTTTGTTTGTTACATGGCAGGCTTACTGCCCGATTAGTTAGATGCCAGTTCCTAAGTACACTAATCATATGTTGGAAGGAAAGTAGTTATCATAAATTATGTCAGTGTTGCCATTTATTGAGGAAAAAATTTTATGAGTGCTATTTAGCACCAGATAATTTTCTATGGAATCATATGGTACTCTTGTGTGTGTAAGGGGCAGATGCTGCCAAATCCATGGAGCCCTTGAAGAGTTGCTGAAGAGCCTCTTCCATGCCAAGAGTTGCTTTTTAATTAGACTTTTCAGGTTGTCTGTATAAGTCAGAGTAATTCATAGTATCAAAAATATAATTATCTTAAATATTTTAGGATCTCCAGCTGGATTTAATTAAGAGGGTGCACCCATGTTTATACTCACCAAATGACTGTTGATCCCATGTACGTTGCACAAAAAGTCTCATGTTATGTATACTTTTAAGGCTCTGAATTACTTTTATTACAAATTTTGGTACCATAAAACAAAAGAAATGCTTTTCTAAAATGAGGAGACCATTGTGAGGTACAGGGAAAATGAGAACATGGGCTGTAGAATCAGAAAAACTTGGGTTTGAATTTAGACTCTGCCTCTTCCTAAATGTAAGACTTCGAATAAATCTCTTAATCTCTCTGGGGTGCAGTGTCTTCCTCAATACAGCGAAGATGCCATGTCCCACACAGGGTTGTTGGGAAGGTAAATAGCATGATGCCTGGCCATATCAAGTCTCCAACAGTTCTGTGTTTCAGAAGATTATGAGCAGTACCCTATGACTCCTCCCCCATCTCACTTCATTTCCTTACCCCCCTGGAAAGCAGCTGTTATTTGTTCTTCTAAAATGTCTACTTATGATCTCCATGATTTTTTTAATCGCTGAATGCCTTCTATTGGAAGGTCTTAGCTCATATTACTCTGAACCAGGAAAATGTGGAGCAGAGAAATGCTGACCTGCTCTGACTTCAAAATACAGTTTTTAAGGGAAGACACATTTTTATATCATCCTTGTAAATAACTGTAGAGTACTCATGACTCCACTCTGAGTTCCACTCTGATGAGTGAAATAATATAAATAAATGCCCTTGCTTATGACAGGGAAATTTATAGGGAGAAAAAAACAATTCAAAAGCCTTTAGAAAACACTTTTGGTTTTGCTTTTGTTTTTTTAAGTTACAGATCATTCCAAATCAGCTCTGAGGATCCCTTCTATATTAAAAAATTAGTAAAAGTATTATAACTATAATGCCTAATTTATATGACTATAGGGAAGCTTTAAGTCAAACTAATAATGTAGGGAAACTATATTTTTATGTTTTATAGTTTTCAGACTATATATATTCATATTTTCTAATTAGAATTAAATATTACTACTTTTACCAGAGAGATTTTTTAGCTTTGTATTTAAACTTTCACGACATACTGATGCCATATATATTATTTATCTGATGCTGAGTCCTTAGGAACACAGTCTACAAATGCAACACTGTTCCCGGAATAAATAAGATTCACTTGATGGGAAGATTTCCATTGAGGAAATAAACTAGAAACTTCTGTATTTGGCAAAAAGTTAATCTCCAAATGTGAGTATTCCAAACATTGCTTTGACCAAAGTCTTTAGAAAGAAAATAAAGCCAGTTTCTGCTTTGAAAGCAGTTGACCTCCAAAGTTTTAGATTGATTCTAAATTGGAATTTTTTGCTGAGTTGTCTTGAAAGTTTTTTCATTTTGTTTTGTTTTTGTCACACGTACTAAAAGGTCCGAAAGGACCTAGGGCATTAGCCTGTTTATATGATATGAGGTTAGGAAGCCTGTTAGCTCTTAAATACCCTATTAGGATCTTCTCTTACCCTGATAACAATATTGCATTTCTAATAACTCAAGTCCCAGAGTTGCCAGCAACTCGAGAGAATGGCTCCCCAAATTAGATTTTCAGAAATGTGCAAGATAAGACTTCATTATTTCCTGCCTAAAAATGATTATCGCTAGGGACAATTTTAGAGATTTGGGGAAAAGAATTTTGCCTAAAAATCTAGAGGCAAAATTCGTTTCCTCAAATCTCTGGGATTCCTCTTTGCTATGCTTTCATCTGAACCAGCATGGCACCACTGTGCCTTGCTCTGCCCTCAGCTCAGTCTCAGATCTCCCACAGGCAGAGTCCAACTCCTAGAACCAAAACTTTATGCTCTCTCACTAAAGCCAGGTCATCCTTCAAGCAAAAACATTCAGTCTGATTTGCTGAAGGTCTTATTTCCTGGGCTGGTGGTTCTGAGAATGACAAATTGATGCCCACTTACCTGGTGTAGCTCCTCTTTCTGGTTCAGCTGAGTCACAGCCTCACACTTGTCGTCTTTTCCTTTGTGTCCTCCTCCGTTTCTGCCACACAGGATTTTTAACGTAGAAGTTGGGTTTTCTGTGATCAAGAAAGAGGAATCATAGGATTTTCAAATAATTTTTTTCCCTTAAAATAACTAGTTCCTTCATTTCAGTTAAGGATCGTTTTGTTTTGAGGGCGCCTGGGTGGCTCCGTCGGTTAAGCGTCTGCCTTCAACTCAGGTCATGATCCCGGGGCCCTGGGATCCAGCCCCCTGTCGGACTCTCTGCTCAGCAGGGAGCCTCTTTCTCTCTCTCCCTTTGCTCCTCCCCCTGCTTGTGCTCTCCCTCTCCCTCTCTGTCAAATAAATAAATAAAATCTTTTTAAAAAATTTTTAAAGGATCATTTTGTTTCTAAAAATAAAAAAGATACCAAATGTCTCCTCCTGACAGAGAAGTTCCCTTTTCCTCTCTTCTCTGTTTCTCTTCAGGTAGAGATCTCAGGAGAAGTGAAAGGCAAGAGTAAAATGAAGAGCTAAAAGTCAATTTCAGCTCTAGCCAGACTTCTTCCTGGGAAATTAAGAGGTCTTGTTTGGTAAACACCTGGGCCAGACCCCATGCGGCCAAGCCTTGAATGAGAGGCCAGGAAACCAGTGTGCTTTGAAAGTTCCCCAGGTGATTGTAACCTGTATTCAGGCTTGAGAAGCCCTGGAGTTTCCAATCAGGACACAATACTGAATACCTGTTGTGTCCTCAGCTTGCACTTGCTATACATATTACCTGTGTGACTTTTAATATTGTTTATCCTGTTTTTGTATCTGTAAAATGGAGGTGGTGTGTAATGACAACTGGTCTTTCTTTCATCATGAAAACCACAAGCAAAACCATTTATCTTCCATATAGCATTTCATTCCGTTTGAGGATGTCGTAAATGTTCATTGTTGTGTTTAGGACGATCAATATATTGATTCCACTCCATTCACTCCAGAGTATTTAGTTAATAGCTATTATATAATTTTATTTTTAAATTGTTCATTCATTCATTCAACAAATACCCATTGGGTACATCTCTTGATACTCCCTTATTTAGAATGCCCCCATCACAGAATCTTGGATCCTAAGGCTGAAAGGGACATGTTCCAATTTTACCAACTAGAAGATGGAAAAACTGAGACCCAGAGGGTATTATGGCTTATGCAAAACTAGTTACACTAGACTAAAACGTCTAGTTAGTGGCAGAGCTAGAAATAGACCAAAATACTTAATCTTTTACCTGAAGTCCTTGAGCCATATTGTAATATGGCTATCTATTGTTGCATTAAAAATTACCCTAACATTTAGTAGCTTCAAGCAATAAAAATCATGTATTATATCTCACCATTTCTGTGGGCCAGGAATTTGGACAGGACATAGTGGGAACAACTTGACTTTGTCCCTTGATGTCTGGGGCTTCAGCTGGAAATCTTATAGGTAGAGGGCAAAAATCATCTGAAGGCTATTTCATTACATGTGTGGCAGCTGATGCTCATACCAGTGATCAGAACAACCACACTTGGCCCTTCCATGTGTTATGGCCTGAGCTTCCTTACAGCATGGTGGCTGAGTCCAAGAGCAAGTGTCTCAAGAAAAAGAGAGAGCCAAGGAAAATAGATGGGCTTAGAAAGTCATGAAGAGTTACTTCTGCCACACTGAGGACCAGGTCAGTTACTAAAGTACCCAGATCCAAGAGGAGGGACCATAGCCCCTACCTCTTGGGAGAGTGTCCACATCACATTGTAAGAAGATAAGGTGGGATGATATACCTGTCCCATCGGAGCCACCATCTTTGAGAGAACATAATCTTCCACAAGTCAGAGATTGTTTATGGGAGCCTGGTACAAGGCAAAAACCATATCCATCACTGTTTTATATAAATGAGGCAAGAGAGCACAACTCCATCAAGAACATATCTCTGAAAAGCCTAAAGCCAATCATGCTTAAGCAAATATACCCCCTCAAAAAACCCCACATATACACACTATATACCCTCCACATTTAGTGTTTTGATTTTATGCTCTAGCTTTATGCTCTGGCTTATTAATGCTATGTAAATGATGCTTAAGTAAGATTCTTGAAAAAAAATGAACAACAATTTTCTCAAATTTCTCTCCACAGCATTTGGAAAATGAGAGGGACTTTAGCCCCATCATATGGACTCTCAAGAAGTTAGGAAATAATTACAATATATCTTGGGCAATCATGTGGAGTAAGGCAACTAAATGTCTCCTGGAACCTAGAATTTACCCCTCCTGGGCATATTTTTTACAACTTCCTCTTTTCTTCTATGTATCTTTATATAGAATGTAGCTCTGAAAGGGAATTGCTTGTGCCTTTTTTACTCACAGTTGCATTTCTAGTGCCTGCAGAGTCCTTAGCACAATATGTATGTATGTTGATATATGTCAACATATATATGTCAATATATATACTAAACCATTTTATCTTCTTTCAGAAACATTGCAGAGTAGGTCCATGCTGAAAAATATCAAAAGACTTCTTTTTATTATCATTGTAATTTTTTCTTCCTATTTATTCATGGGAGAGAAGTAGAATTTTATTGGCTTTAATTCCAGTATGAATAAGCAGGTTCATAGTCCAAACCCACGAGAAACTTATTATATAAAGGTATATTAGAAAATCTCTCATTATTTTAGAATATTAAAAAATATATATATCTGAATGTTGAAAGACAGGAATCATCAACAAACTTTAAACCCAACAGGATATTATTTTCCACTGTGATTCATGTAAAATAACCACAAAAGTTAAAACATTTCAAATCATCTAGCTAATTTGATTTCATGATAGAAAACCTTAGTTTTACTTTTTATTTTTAAAACTTACTACAATGACATCTTGTTTTGGAAAATAGTCTTTTTTTCAGACTATACCAGCAACTGGTATAGTTGGGTAAATATCAACATAATTTAGTAGATTCAAATGGTTTTGACATGCTAATGCAATTTGGCTACTGACACAAGGAGCCCTGTTACCTTATTTAACCATCTCTCATTATATTGCATATAATAACTTAAATACATGCATAAAGACACAGTATTAAAAAATAAGATAAAAATCTTTCTAATCCTTTCAATTTGATATCAAAGATATTGTGTTGTATAGGCCCCAAAAGAAAAACATCCTTATTAATTCATCCTTCCTAACCACTAAACAAGTAGATGGTCCAAGTCCTTTTTGAAACTTCTATCAATTTATTTTGGAAATCATTTTCTAATATTTTTGGAATGTAAAACATAGTCCTTGAGTTAAAAATGTAGCTGGGACAGCTTGAGTCCTTGATTCAAGCATCATTAGTTGAATGGCCCTTAAGTCAAACCTCAACTGAAGAGTCCTTTAAAACTAATTTAATTCTAAAATACATTCATAAAGAAGTACATGTATAAAATTTTCCTTGATTCTGTAATATAAAGACAATGTAGAAAGCTTTATACATTACTCAATCATGATAATTATATATTATATCCTATAAAATGAAAATCTTAGATCATATCAAATGTTTCTTATCACCTGTTATCAGAGTCCCTAGAATTAAGGTGTATTTAAAATTTAATGACCTGTTTGGGAAAATATTTAGTGTTCTTTATCTATAAAGGAAGGTCACAAGGCTTTTTAGATAGCTCATAAACTTCTTTCTTGTAGCATTGATGTTTATGAAATTTTGGTCTCGAATCACTGTCCACACTTTAATTTCTTAGCATGAACTAATAACATCCTTTTCTTGTCAATTCCAAAAAAGAATATATAAATAATGAATACACATTTGTGTACACACACATGCCGCGGAAGACATAAATGTGTGGGGCAAATGACTCTTGAATTCCTTTGCCACTCAAGTCACCTATAAACTGGAAATGTGAGAACCACATATCTACCTAATATCTAATTCCTAGTTGGTCTGAAATTTTCACTTCATTAATTGATTTACTCGCTTCAGGCACTTATTTTGGCATAATGCAAGCGCAATCTATTTGAGGTTGATTCTCCAAATATTCCTGACTGCTGAGTGCACGGGGATGTCAGTCACTTTGCGACGAGTGAGAAGTGGAAGAGTCACAGCCAGTTTATTTCTGTATCGAGCGCCTCGTTTGTTTGATTTTGAACAGGCATCAGGAAAGAGCAACCCAAATTCCCAACTTTAAACCCGGCTCTGTGGAAATGAAAATCAGGGAGAGTACACTAAAGATTCAGTGGGTCCCCGGACTGCAAGATCTTAAGATCTGACTGAATCCCAGATCTGCCACTTTCTCATCCGCAAACCTCCCCTCTTCCGTTGTTGAGTTAATTAATTCAGGTGATGAAAGTAAAGGCCTTAAGCGCTGCTTTAGGTGCGCACAGTTATTTTCATACAAATAGCTAAAGGGCAGCACCCTACCTGTGATGCCCTTGATGGACTTTCATTTCAGATTGGGTGAATGTAAAATATTTCAGTGACCCTGCCCACTAGACCACTCAAGTACTATGTACAGTTACGACTTTTATTTTGTTTATTGTTACATGAGAATTCAATGCCAGTAGAAGCAGAATTAAGGTTTAAATTCAATTGCATTAAAAACAATTGCATTTCATGTTTTAATTGTACTGTGTTTAAAAAAAGCCCACCCTCCTTTGTCATTCCACATGCCTTTCAATATATCAACTGGAAAATATATTACATTTTGCATTGACTCGTTGCTCTCTTTCATTGACTAAGTACATTGGAGATTTGCTTTTGGTAAAATCCCCAATATATATAACTCTCATGTCAGTATCTGTGCAGTAAATGTACACCTATCTTTCTTTGCATATATACCAAATGGCAATAGAGGTTTTAACTGTATGTAGTATCTATGCTTCCATAAGATTCTCTGAGGGTATCCTATGACATATTGTAGACTTGATCCCGGAAATTATAAGTTAGTCAAAAATTTGAACTTTTGTGAGATTGGGAGCATCGATTCTTACAGTTGAAAATTGAGAAGAGGTAGTCAGCTTCATCTTATCTATGTGAACCATTGCACAAGGGAACGCAGACTCCATCAGCCTGATTCCAGTCCTGTACAGTGACGTAGGAGATGGCTTCTTTGGTTTCTTCCACTTTTCTTTCTCAGTCATTGTTCCTTTCCTTGGGACCTGATTCAACTTCCAGGCTGTCTCAAAAACCCCAAGTATTAAGGCCCCATATGAGCCCAACTCACCTGACCATGCCCCCAACCCTTTCGGTGCTGGCTTACTACCTCCCGCCCCCTGCTCCTCATTGCTCTGCTATGCTGGTTGTCCTTTTGAAACGCTGCTGTTACACTAATATTTTCTTAGTCAGGTGTTAACTGACTTATAACAGCTTAACATGCCCCCTTTTAACCACTTCCTCACCCCATTAGTATATTCACTGTGTGTGTTCAACAAGGAAGTGTTCTGCTTACCTTTCATTCTGACTAAATTAACCCTAATTTTACTTATTGGGAATTTATTGTTTTCTGATTATTAGCCACTTCCTGCAGCAGAAGTCCTTGCTTAGGAAAGTAAGCTAGGAAGCTGAGGCTCTCCAGACCTTATGCCTCAAACACCAACTGAGGTAGAAAAAACCAATCACCATAGACAACTCTTTGGCCAAATGATTCAACAAACAACTGAGCCAGCTGGAGCATGTAGTGGTAACAACAGTGTCCTGTTTCTTTCCTACAGGGCCATTTAGCAATTTTCTTCTGTAGTATATATCTTTTTAAAGGACATTTAAGGAAACACACTAAAGTATACTAACCACCATCTCTGTGACTGCTCTAAAAGTCACTAGGAGTTGCCCTAAGTGTGCCCCCAAGAAACACATGTCTCTAGGAGAATATGGCTAAGGAATTTGTATACACTAAAGTATACTAAAGTATACTAACCACCATCTCTGTGACTGCTCTAAAAGTCACTAGGAGTTGCCCTAAGTGTGCCCCCAAGAAACACATGTCTCTAGGAGAATATGGCTAAGGAATTGTGAAATTGGTCTTTAATAAAAACCACTTCAGGTCCTAAACTAAACTTATGAGCCTCCCGACAAAATGTGATTGTCCTCCCATGTACCCTATCTCAGTTAAGTGACACCCCCATCAGTCATGCTATAAAAGTCAGAAACCTAGGATTTATCCTGCACACCTTCCTCACCCCCACTTTCCCCAATATTTAATCCACAATCAGTCCTGTCAATTTTACCTCCTAAATCCTTTCCACATAGGCAGTGTCTCTCCCCCAAACAATTGCAACCACTTCCTTAACTTGATCTCTTTGCTTCCATTCCCACCCCCTTCCAAATTTTCCTCCAAGTTACCTCCAAGTTACCAAGTTTCCTCCAAGTCACCACCCCTCCCTCTGCCCCCATTAAAACACATTAAAGTCTTTTCCATGGGTCTTAGATTATGGAGTCAAAGTTTTCAAGGGACCTATATGGCATATTACTTTGCTAGGGCCGTGCTAACAAAGTACCATAGACTGGGTAGCCTAAACAACCAAAATGTATTTGCTCACAGTTCTAGAGGCTGACAATCAGAGACCAGGGCATTGACAGGATGGATTTCCTTCTGAGGCCTCTCTCCTCAGCTTGTAGGTGACCATCTTTTCCCTGTATCTTCACAGGATCTTTGCCTGGGTGTGTGTGCGTCCTTATTGTCTCTTCTTATAAGGAGATCAGTCACATTAAATTAGGGCCTACCCTAATGACCTCAGGAAATTTTAATTACTTATTTAAAGGGCCGAACTCCAAATATAGTCACATTCTGGAGTACTAGGAGTTAGAACTTCAGCATATGCATTTTAGTGGCACATAGTTCAGCCCCACAACATGTGGGTTTTGTGTAATCTGATCCCAACTCACTTTCCCAGCCTTGTGTCTCCCCTTAGCTCATAGGAGTAAGATTGATCACATCCCCTCACAGCATAGGACATTACATTATTGTTTCAGCCTGACTGAGAGCTCTTTCTCTACTTTGAAGTACTTACTATGATCTTTCATTTATTCTCCCAATTCTCTTATTATCTGTCTTCTCAACCAGTGCCATGTTGGTAAGGATCTCATGTATTTGTGTTTACTGTATTTCCAAGATCTAGCACACTATATGGAACGAAATAAAAGGTCAACAAATACAATTTTTTGTTTGAACAAATGAAGTGACTCCAAAAGTTTACTGTGTTCATGTATGCACATAACCAAGCAAACAAAATTTAGCATTAGGAAATGATATACATTTGGGGGTTTCTACAACCCTGAGTTAGAAATCAGAGACTTAACAAAGAAATCTCTAGTTGTGACCAAAATCTGGTATCTGTCCCATAATGATATACTTTATTTAGTTTCCACACAGGCAATACATCTGTAATAATTGTTAGTAGGGTTATTCATGACCTCTGGCCATTTGACTAGTTTCTGTTGAAAATCTTACCATCTGTTTGTTTGCCTCAGTTTATGAATCAGTTTTGTTCTATGCTTTTTCTATTTGCTTTTTTATTATGATTTCAGCACTCACCACTGATATGCTTATTAACTGGGCAAAACCACCCTTGTGAAGCATTTCGATGATACAGCACTCTGTTTTTGATGGTAGCTCAAGGCAGCTGTCACTGTACTTTCACTAGGAATTGTGCAATGCCCACAAGGAAAAGAGAAGAGCTATTAAAATAGCTAATAGCCCTGATTGAATGTCTTCTATTTCTTGGCCACATTCTGGAGCTATCCAGGAATGGATATTCTCATGATTCTTTCCAAACCATTCTCTACTGAAGCAAAGCATCTGGTCCTCTCTAAGCAGTGTCATGGAACTGAGTTTTCAGTGTTTGGCACGCTCCCCTCCAGAGGCAAGAAACGATCTTACCTCATAGGGAGAGAGAAGAGTACACAATGAATTCTCTAGGTCCTAAGATCCTACCACTGTTTGGAACGCAGTTTTCCATAAGGAAATTTCTCCCTCCTCCTTCCTTGTCCCTGATCCCTGAGTATTGCAGTGCTTAATACTCAATTCTCTATTCATCATTCTCCATCTTCATACGTTTGTAGAGTTACTGGAAGTTAGAGGGCTTACAGTGCGGTTTCTCACTGTACCCATCCATAGTCTTCATCCTGCCCAAATTCCCACACGTAGCTGATTGCAGGGCTGGGGCTTGAATCCCTGTCTCCAGACCAGCGCCTGCTCTTACCCCTCAGTCCCACCCCAGCCAGTTACTTCATCTTTTCTCATCATGTCAGTGATGCACTCGAAATGATACCAGTCATTCAGAGATTCTTTTTTTCCTTCTTCTTCTGTTGTCTTTCTTTGTATTATTTTTATCTTTCATTGTGGTAAAATGATGTAACATAGAGTTCACCATCTTAGCCATTTTTAAGTACACAGTTCTGTGGCATGAAGTACGTCCCTCTTGCTGTGTAACCATCGCCACTGTCCATCTCCAGAACTTTTTTTATCCTGCAAAACTGAAACTGTGTACCCATTAAAGAGTAACCGCTCCTCCCTGTTCCCACTGAGGTGGTATCTCATTGTGGTTTTGATTTGCATTTCCCTCATGATTAGTGATGTTGAGCATCTTTTCCTGTGCTTATTGGCCATTTGTATTTCGTCTTTGGAGACACTTCTATTCAGGTGCTTTGCTTATTTTTTAATGCAGTTTTTTCATGGTGTTGTTGAGGGCTGTTTTGTTTAGCTTTGTTTTTTCAACATTTCTGTAACGCCTCTCTCTTTCTGAGAGATGTCATGCTAAAAAAATACCATTTCAAGATATACCATAGTGTAATTTACACAGAGTTGCCAATGGGGCATACTTTTTTGGGCCCGATATATATCACAAGCCTAGTCATTGAACGTTTTGAACATTTATTTCTCTTTGGTCTTAAAACCTTAAGGACTGTGATAGATATAGAGGCCTATCTTATTTACAAGTATTATTTGAGTGTCTGCCCAAGACGGCAGATCACAGATTTCACATACAGTGAGAGAAAGGAAAAGATATTGCTGAACAGAGAAAATAATACATGGTTAAAGAATTCCTGCTGGCATTCTTTGAGTACCAGATATTGCTGAGGTTAGATATTCTAACTATCTTATGGTCTATTATTTTGAAGTCAGGCGTTGCCTTTATTTCAAGCACGGATGTTGCAAAATTTAACTATTTTTAGCCATATTTAAGTAATGTTACCGTAGCATTCATTAGGAAAGGCAAATATGAAATGTGAGATAGGATATGTTGTTCTTTTCTCCTGCTGGTGGGAATTTCCAGAGAAGCAAAATGGCGATAAGAGGTGAAATGGAAAAGTTGGGCAATTTTCTATAATATCACCAAACGTGTTCCGCCTTTGTTTGCAGTTGTTTTTATGGGTATATTATGACTATTCCTCATTGGCCACTGAGATTCATTTCCCTTTATAGTTTAGTAATTACATTTGTGAAATATATTTTTAACAGCTAATCACCGTCAGGGCCCTCTTAAGAGATGTAATTAGAAAGACCAACAGACATTCTGTCTTAAACGTATTGCTAATTTAGTACTAACTCATTTTTTTTATTGCAACTTGCTGTTGGTATCATGAATGAAGCTTTAATTATAGAGAATGGACTGCTCTGAAATGGCACTCCCACTTGGTTTAAGTGCCCTCTTTTAATCTGTGGGGTGTTCCTTATCAGGGATTATTGTCAAACATTTTTTTAAGTATTCTTCCAGTTACCAGAAGACAGATTAAAAGCAGGGCCAAACAATTAGGGTGAGATGAGCATAACTTTCCCTTCTCCCCTGTAAAGCTTTCTTATTCTCGACTCCAAAGCTACACCACAGGGAACATTCCTATTAGCAACACCAAATAAAACCCAGAACAAATGCAAGTCAGTTTATTTTGTCTTTTCTTTTTTTGCCTTTTCTATATTTCAAAAGCAATTCCTACATGTTATAAAAGTTAGAAAATGCAGATAAGCAAAAGAAAATCACCTGCAAAACCACCTCCTGGAGAGGTTTTAGTATCAACTTTGCCATGACGCTGCTGTGAAAATTTGTGCAGTTGTCCTGGGTGTGTGTGTGTGTGTGTGTGTGTGTGTATGTGTTTCTAATTATTCACTTTCTCTTTATTCTGAGAAGGATTATTTGTTCCTGATACATTGACTTTGGGCTTCATGTTGTGACTTGCTTAAGTCAAGGGATGTGACCGAGTCGCTGTGTCTTACCCCATCTGAGCAAAGTTTGAAATGCCATTTTGTAGTTTGGCTCCTCTGGCCTGACAGCCGCCTGCCAGGAGAGAAACATGCTTGGGTCAGTGCTGCTCCTTCAGCCTTGGTCACAGAAGAAAAGTCATGGGAAGCAGATCCACAGAGGGAGCTTTGGCTGCCCCATAGCTCCATGTGACTTGAGCAAAAAAAAAAAAAGCATCTGTTCTTTTAAGCCACTGAGACTTGGGGGGGGTTGTTTGTTACACAGCCAATCTGACTAATATTTTACCTAGCCCCCTAAGACTCAGTTTCCACAGCTACAAAATTACAATAACAATAACAGTATCTACATAGAAAGACTACTAAGAGGACTAAGGAACATTGATAGTCCCCACTGCTTAATAAGAAAAATTCATTTTATTTTATTCTTTAAGCCTTTCTTCTGTGCATATATATCTATATATATATATTTACAAAAACAAGATTATACAGTGCATTCAATTTGTAGTCCTTTTTAAAAGTGTTAATGTAATAAATATCTATGTAATAAGGTAATTAAATATTCTAATACAATTTTTAATGGGTGCACGGTGTTCCATAGTGTAGATGTACTAATGTTTATTTAACAAATCCATTATTTTTGAGCATTTAGATTATTTCCAAATTCTACCACAGTAGACAATATTATAATGACTATTTCTATAATTAAATATCAGCCAATTTATGATTAAATCTTTAGGGGAAAAAATCACTGTCAAAGGGTCTCCGTGTCTTAAGGATTTTAACACATATTGTAAAATTGTTCATAGTTTACAAACTTATGCAATTAGTAAAGCAAAACTTTGCCAGAAGATAGTTATATATCCCCATGAGTATAATGCTTATAATATTTAAGTTTTCCTGTAGTAAAATCCCATCAAGATTATGTTAAAATGCATGAACGCTTATATTGCAGTATTTTTTCCTGCTTCCACTAAATTAGCCAAAGGAGACATATTCTGACTTGTTCTCTAAGCATCTAATATTTATGTTGTTACAAGGAAGAATGTGCTGTCTGAGCAGGATATTGTCATTGCTCTTAAATGGGGTGCTGTTGAATTTTGTGTCTTTGATACTATTGTATGAAAATAGCAGCAAAGCATATTTTGCCATAGGACTCGTCTATATGACAATCAAATTCTTCTATATTGTCTTCTTATAATAAAATAGGACTCTTGTCACTTTATTTTTCAAGAAACACTGAGTGTTAATTAAAAAATAACTTTAATGACATTTTGGAATGACTGTGATAAATATCCTAGTCTTAAAAATAAATCAAGGAAACAGCTTCTAGGCTATATTTCCAGTTGTGCTACTAATTTTGTTTCCTGTTCTAGTAAATATTTTCAGCCCACGGGGTCATGTGGTTTACCTTGTCAACTGGGTGTGTGTGTATATATATATATATATATATATATATATATATATATATATACACATACATACATATGTGTATATATGCATATATATATGAGTCGGGTGGGTGGGCTTGTGCACTTTACAGTGATGTTTGCTGCCCATTTCAAGTCTTGAACTTGATATATACAAAACTCCATGAGAAACATCTCTGTTCTAGGGAGACAAATTAGAATTGAACTGCAATTAATCCAGTGCCATGAACTATGAACTTCTGTGGCATTTAATGAAGTATTAACTGATGGCCATATGAGCAAACCACTCCTAAAAGTATTGCTTTTTATATTTGAAAGTTCCTTTGTTATTTATTTGTTTTAATGGGCTTCTCTTTACACCTTTCTAAATTATTTCAGCATTTTTCTTGCCAATGCTTAATTAGGCTGACTCTAAAACAGCAGTTGATATGGACCAGATGGAAACATTTGGCTGGCTGTATTTCCCACAGTTCTTTGGTTTAGGAGAGCCCTGGGATCAACGTTAGCCTCACCACTCATACTGGGCTAAGAAGATCTTTGATAAATTGAGTATGTTGATTTTGATCTTAATTATCTTTGGTTGTATAGACTCTACATTTAATGCTGATAGAAGGAGAGAATATTGTACTGCATTTTAAAATTACATATTATAAGAATATTGAAGAAGTTAATCAAGGAGCATTAGTTGTGATCTAGCCCAATATTCACCTTGGTGGCCAACTCGAGAATTAGCATGATTTCACAGAGAGCAACTCTGAAACTGACATTGAAGCACTTGTGAAAAATTGCTTCAATACAGTTAAGTTAGAAAAAAAGAATATAAATAATTTATATCTGTCTTTAAGCAATAATCATTCCAAAGTATGATTATTAGTTTACTTGTATGATTTAGATAAAAGTCAATATAGTCAATACAGTTGACCTAGGAAAGTCATATTTGTCTAATGGTTTTGTTTTGTTGGGGGGGAGGGGCAGAGGGAGAGGAGCAGAGAGAATCTTCAGCAGGCTTCACACCCAGTATGGAGCCCAATGCTGCACTCGATCTCACAACCTGAGCCAAAATTAAGAGTTGGATGCTTGGGGTGCCTGGGTGGCTCAGTCGTTGAGTGTCTGTCTTTGGCTCAGGGCGTGATCCCAGTGTCCTGGGATTGAGCCCTGCATCGGGCTCCCTGCTGGGAGCCTGCTTCCTCCTCTCCCACTCCTACTTGTGTTCCCTCTCTCGCTTGCTGTCTCTCTCTCTCTGTCAAATAAATAAATAAAATCTTTTAAAAAAAAAGAGTTGGATGTTTAACTGACTGAACCACCCAGGTGTCCCATCTAATGATTTTAAAATGAGTAGTCATAAATCTCTTAATGCCTTTTAGATTTGGTCCTTGTTGAAGGTTTTGGTAGCTATAATGGATTACTAATGAAAACTAAGAATCCTTATTAGCCCATAACCCTTCAACAAGGAATGTTCATGAAGAGACTCTAAAGGGAAATATATTGTCATTATTTGTAATTAATTATTAAAAATGTATGAAAAATTAGAATTCTATAAAAATATAAAGTAAAATATCTATTAACCAAGAGGAAGAATGAAATCTGCTTAACATATTTAACAATTTTCAAATTGTCCATTTAAGAGACAATAAATGTTTACCAAACTTCTATATATTTTCCAAAGCAAAATTTCACATACTTTTTTAAAGCACAATTCTTTTTTAAAAAGAAAAATCATTGACAACTTATTTTCAAAGCATCATTACCTAATACTGATTTTAAATATATGTATTTCTAGAATCAGTGTGAAATATGAAAAGAGCATGATTTTGAAGAACCGTTTCCAGATTTTGTCTCTGCCCCTCATTGACTGTGAGAACTTGGTAAAGTCACTTAACATCTGCAAACTTTTATATCCTTATGCATAAAGTGGGGATAATGTTTGTTTGCATTTGATGTGAGGACAATGTAATAAATATAATTACCTGGCTCTTAGTATGCACTCAGTTCATTTTAGTTTCCTTCCTTCCTTTCCCATCAGTTCTTTCTTTTTAAAAAAGTCCATTTTAACGTATATTTTAATTTGGCTAAAGACTACTGTATATTCCTGTATATCAATCAGCCATGATAATAATAGGTTTTCTTGATAAACATTAGGTTCCATCTGTATCTTTCCAAAGAATATCAAAACTTTCCTGAGCCTAAAGCCTTAAGTTCAAAGGCTCACTACAGCAGAGAACAGAGAGGCTAAGGGAAGAGCTCTGTTACCTGTCCCCTTCCTGCCAGCGGTTAGTTCAGGTCCTGGGAAGTCCTGCGCATCAGCTACCTTGCCCAATAGCAACAGCAGAGCAGTGAACTTATATTAGTCAACTTACATTAGAAGCAATTGCCAGTCAAGTTTCCTTTAGAAAGAGTCACAGGTCCTGTTTGAGTAAACTCTTGGTCAACTCAGTTACTCCAATTCACCTCAATAGCATGACAAGAATTCTAGCACTTACTTCTCCAGTGTTTCCTTTAGCTCCTGTCACTGAATGCAAACCACCAGAGGGAGGCAGGGCAAGTACAAAGAGAAGAGCTGTCATAGAAATTCAGTCAGAGATTGGGAAAATATGAATAAGGATTACTTATGGATGGAGATTATCTAGACGCCTCCCAGATGCATTGTGAATTCACTGAACTTGGCTGCCTGCTTCTCAGTTATTATCCCATCTACAACCCCAAAGCAAATCACATGCATTACGATTACTTCTTTGGTATTCCTAATTAAATGTACGATTGGCTAAGTCTTATTTCACAGACCAAAACTTCTTTATATACATAATTTTTTAAAAAGTGAATTGACAAAGTGAGTCATATGCAAGATTTCTTTTAGTAAAGAAAGTACCAGGGCTCCTAAGTGACTTGGTCAGTTAAGCATCTGCGTTTGGCTCATGTAATGATCACGGGGTCCTGGGATTGAGCCCTGTGTCGGGTTCCTGCTTAGCAAGGAGTCTGCCTCTCTCTCTCTCTCTCTCTCTGTCTCTCTCTCTCCCTCTGCTCCTCCCCACTCTCTCTGTCTCTCAAATCAATAAATAAAATCTTAAAAAAAAAAAAAGAAATACCAAGCTTCCTTTAATAAAGAAGGTTGCAAAATGTTGGCTTCACCTGAAATATTAAATTGCCACATTGAAATTGACTTTGACACCATCATTTTAGACAAGTTCCTTAGATCACTGTCTTGAATATTAGCTGTTAGGGTCATGGTGGGAGACAACTGCTATGACGAAAACTATTTGCATCATCATGGCTGACGCTGAGGATTCCAGCTTTGGCTGGCCATCCCTGATGTCATTAATCTCACTTAATCTCTGTTTTTCAAGGGAATCCAACTAATTTTACAGAAACTTTTGAACCGCTTACACAGAAAGGATAATTTCCAAGGCACTCAAATTTCAGGGAAATGGACCCTTAAATAATTAAATAGGAAGAAAAGGAAAGCTTTGTAATGATTAAATTATATTTGATAGCACCTTTCTCTATTAGTAAATATATGCTACTAGAGTTGGAAAAACAGGAACAGGCTTGTCCCTTGTAAGGTTCTCAGTGAAATATCTTTGTGTAGAATCCCAGAAATGGTGAAGGGTTTGGGAAGCATGTATAAATAAAGGGGGTACATAAGAGTAGCTCCTACTCAGGCATTCTCTGTGGTACATAATGGCTCATAAGAGCAAAAAGTGCATCTGACTCAGTAAATATTTGATGAGTGAATTTATAAATACAATGAGAGCTCTCAGCCTCATTCCACTCCACCTTCATTTCTGCAAACACAAGCATACAGAGATACATGCACAATGAACACAGGGTTATGGGAGAGAGGAGGGAAGTGGAGAACTCCAAGGCTGGCTTACAGCTGATGAGCACCAGCCCAGTAAAGCCTGCGGTTAATAGCCAACAATTGTTCTGATTGGTGGATGTGGAAGTAGGTGGCCACTGTTAAGCATTTTGAATACCACCACAGGATATTCCTTTATTTAATCCACTTTGTTCAGGCTTAAGCATCTTCTACCCTAAGATATCCTTGAAATCAGAACCAAATGGAATTCCTGAAGGTGATTAAGAGGAACCAAACTGGGCAAAAGGATGAACTGTGGTTGTGGTTTATGTCTATCCTGATTAGACCTACCTTACAGGCTCTGCTAGCGGAAGGCTGAAGCCCACTAGAAAAAAACCTTTGACGTGAGGCATCGTAGGAGTTGATGGTGTACACTCGTTTGGGAATATAATAGGGGTTTAACTAGAGCTCTCCCACCAACCTTCTAACCAATTTGTGGGAAATCATTTCAGTAGGTTTTGATCACTCACCTGTATAGTGAGAGGCTTTGGAAAATTTGAATTCTAGAGTCTCTTCCAATTCCATCATCCGGTGAAATCAGGCATATCTTTTTCCAAAAGAAGAAGTTTGTCAAAGGTGTATAAGGACAGAATAATGTGTATATAAGGACTAAATCATAAACCCACAATTTTGAATTCCTGTTGGTATTCATAGAATGGTTTGATGTGTGTCTGATAATGAATTCTACATAAATATTTGAAAGTTTGACTTAAAAGAGTTTGTAATTTGAATCAACCAGTATAGCACCTCACAGGAAGTCTCCTGGGTAAGAGAGAAGGACACTTTTCACATTATCAGTATTTGTGAAAGTGGACTTTCAAAACAAAGCACCAACATATTTTTTTTATTGGCTGTATTCCCTATGCTGTAATAGCATCAACATATTTAACTCAATCATCTATTCATCAGAATTGCAGTAATCTAGATAAGTTGTGGCAAAATCCTGTCATTTCTATTCCAGTATAATAAAGAAATGCTAATAAATCTGCAACATTTGCCTGTAACTACAGTCTTTTCTGCTAATAAGGAGAGAGCAACAGACCCTTCATTCACTGAAATCAGTGGAAGTTAACTGTTAGCTAAACTTGCCTATCCATTCCTTGAGTGTTAATCGCACGTTATTATTGGTAAAGTAATGGATAACAAGAGCTAACTTAAATGAATTTAGTTAAAAGATCCATTGTTGCAGGACTTCTCAGAACCTTTAGTATCCTAACATAAACATAACTTTTTTTCCAGAAAAGACCACATAGTATTCCACATTTCTCAAACCTTGTCCTGGTGAACTATTCTTTCCTTTTTCATTATTAAATGAGAGATCATATGATTATATTTTGGAGAACACAATGTGGAATATGCTGTCTTTGTTTATTTTCTATTGGAGGATCAGAAAGACCCAATATTTATCTAATTGCTATGCTTTCTCTTTCTCCAAAATGTATTTTTTTTATATTTTATTGCAGTTCAACTTAGAGCCAATGTTGGAGTGAGAAGAACCCTTAGTTATAGTCCAACTGTCTAATTATAGATAATGAAATTGATGTCCAGAAAGGTGCAGTAACATGCTTAAGAATCACATGGTAAGTTTGAGGTTGTTTTAGGATTAGAATATGGATTCCTTATTCCTTAGCCCAAGATTTTTCTTTCCATTGCACTGCACTGACTCCTCTGCCCATACTCACCATAGCTGTTCTCAACAGAAACCATGAGCTTACAAAGTTATGAGCTTATACAGAAGCAGCATACATGTTAATTACAATCAGGTGCCTTTGGGGGCGCCTGTGTGGCCCATTCGGTTAAACGGCTGCCTTCAGCTCAGATCTTGATCCCAGGGTCCTGGGATCCAGCCCTGCATTGGGCTCCCTGCTCAGCAGAGAATCTGCTTCTTCCTCTGCCTGCCACACCCCCTTGCTTGTGCTCTCTCTCTCTAACAAATAAATTTTAAAAATTTTAATTTAAAAAAAAAAACAATCAGGTCCATATGGACGACCCTGCTGACAACTCAAATTCCATTTGTCCAAAGCTGAGTTTATTCCTTTCATGTCAGATGGCAGTATATATTTAATGACTAAGAACATGAACTTCAAAATCAGCCCAATTAGAGTTTCTTCAATATATTCAGTGATTCCCACATCCTCATCTTTGCTCATCCTGACCCTTTAGACTAGGCTGTTTTTCTCCCAACCTCTCACATATGGAAGTTAAATTTTATCTTGAGATGGTATTAAAACACACATAATAAGTCCATGATGTGTTTTTAATTAAATTGATTTGAACCAAACAGTTCCTATCTCTCCTTTCTCCATCATGGCTGCTATTGGAGATCCAGTACTAGAAAGTATGGATGAGGTCACAATGCCTTTTCCTCAAATTAGTGTTAATTAACGAAATCCTATCTAATTATTCATTAATAGTATCCATTTGAGTAATGTCACACTTTTGAACTGCACATGATCCTGAACCCGTTCTCCAAGATTTCCGACTGATTAATGTTGCCTAGCCAACTGCTTAGAGGCAATCTATCTTTTTCATTCGATAAATGTTTATTGAACACTTACTATGTCAGGTTCTTGACAAGAGTCAAAGAAAAAGGCGTTTTTTTCCAATATGCCATCCTTCTTATTCCGCTGCCCTTCTCATCGAGATTCTTTTACATGATGTGCCAATCTGTTTACCAAAAACAGCTCCCCAGTACAGAGATACCAGTTTTCACTAACTAAACTTGGAGTTTGGAGTCAGATGAGCATTTTAAACTCACGATGGGGAGCAAAAAGTCATTCTGCTTTGCTCAATATGTCAACATAAATTGGGTTTATGACAACATTATATTGGGGCAAGTGAGTTTCTATAGTAATGAAGAACGATTTTCTCATAGATTGTGTAATCAAGGAGTTTTCCAAACAGAAGGCATTGTTAAGGCAACAAACCAGCAGACCCTGTGGTTTCACAAAATGTATTTACCTGTTCACTTGGACTATATCTACAGAAGCTTACTAGATAGGTCTGTCTTTAAAACAAATGTCAAATTTCAAATTTGAAACACATTCTAGGCCTTGGGTGACAAAAGGCTATAGCTATTCTGAGATAAGCAGTGCCTGTCTCTTCTTTTTCCTGCTCTTTGCCCATACCCTCGTCCCACTCCTGTTCTCATAGCCAGGGTATTAGGGGAGAGGTTCTTAACGAATAATGCTCCAAAGGAGCAATTGCCTCTGAGATGCCTTTTATAGCTTTGGGCTTTGTACCAAGGCTGGGGAATATTAAGACCTCAGAAATTCCACTTTTGCTCCATGGAGAAGAAAAAAAGAAATTTTTAAGTAAAAGGGCAGCTCTTTCTCATGACTTGCAAACTTAATAGACATGGTGGGTTAGAAATTGCCATTGAGCCAAAAGGGCATTTTCCAAAGTATATTCTGTAGATGGGTTAATAACTGTGATTGAAAAAAAAATTTCACAGTCAAACAGGTTTGAAGAATGAAAACTTAAAACTAGTGGTTTTGGTACAGGAAAATTAGGTACTTCAAAGTGCTAATGTCTATGGTAGATCTCTAAGAAGAATATAGGAAATGCTTAATTTCCTAAACATTTTTGGCCATGGAAACTTTATTTCATGCTGCTTCTCATGGGATTACTGCTATTCTATGGAATACACTTTTGGAAATGCTGATCTATGAGAATAGACACATTATTTTCAGACATTGACATTTCATATTCTTTCCACAAAAGAATAAATAAATAAAAATAATGTAACTTTACATGTCAAGGAAATTTGTTCTCCTTAAATGAAGATTATTCTATTCAATCATCATCATTGAATTAGTGAGTTAGATTGTGTGTATTAATAGAAGTGGTTTCCACTGACCAGCTCATCCCTGCAACAAAGGAATACAATTTTCTAGAGAGGAGATTAGTGATGAGTGCTCATCTGTGGATTCAAAGCAGTGCAGATTCTGTTGACTCACCCAGTAATTGAACCACTGTCCAAAGTTATTTCATTAACATGTTCTAAATCAGACTGCACAATCAAGTTTTTAAACTCCACATTCATCTGGTTTATATATGGGGCTCCCATAAGAGCTTTTGTTTTTTAAAAAAAGTGGCTAAAAGACATCTTGGAAACAACTGCCCTAAGTAACTAGACTGCTGGACAGATCCAGCAGGATCAATATGCTTCACATTTGGAAGTGTGTTCTTCTCCTAGTCAAGGAGGACGGGCTAAGGAGTCTTTCTATAGACAAGAAAGTGGCATAGAGGTGAAGCTTCTTGCCCAAAATAAAAGAAATAATAAAATCAAAAGCAGAAATTAGAATCTCTTGGCTCTACAATTAGGGCTTTTTGGGAAAAGAATAATGCTTACTGCCTTACCAAATTCTGACCCTACATCATCCCTTAAACTAAGCAACCAACATTTACTGAGCACTTACTGTGTTCCAGATTTCTTCTTAGGTTCTTGGGTGACAAAACTGAATAAAGTCCTTCCTGTAGAGAAGGAATAGGGAAAACATCAGGAAGTAAACAAATAAATAATCTAATGGTAAAGTTAAGGTTTGTTCTGGTTTTCTCTGAGTCATCTTCTAGGTATTCCAGGTGACTGACCACAGACTACCTGTCTCACCTGTACCCATTCCAAATTGGACATTTCCAGGTTCCATTTTTATCTCCATTAGCTGCCATTTGCCCGACTTTGTCCTTTCTTGTTTGGCTGCAGGCTTAACTCTCTAAGCCTTAGGTCAAAACTGTTCTCCTCGGGGTCACTGAATTCTGAACCCTGCCTATTGGAAATTCCGTGTTAGCCTTTCCCTAGATTCTGTCCTGCAGTCTGTCCATTCTTTAATCATCATTCAACCAAGCTATAGGTTCTGTTAGTTCATTTTGGGTTCTCCACGTCTGTTGTTCTTTTTTAACTTTCTTCATTCTTTTTTTTTTTCTCTCTCTCTCCTTGGAAGAATCTTAGTGAAGCTGAATTACTTCATTCTGCATACTGATTCTACTCTTCTTTGCCATGTTTTTCTCCCTTAAATTCATAAAGCCCTGTCTTTCTTCACAGTTCTACTTACATGTTCTTTCTCTCCTCTTCACAGATCACCACAAAATACTTCTCTTAAAGAGCGTCATATCTGCAAAGTACTGTTTAACCCTGGAGAGTTACACCTGAACTTTTCCGACTAGAGGGAGGTTCCGTGCAGCCCAGATCTGCCATAAAGTTGCACATGAGAAATTTATTTTAGTTCAAAATAATGCAAGAGTATTTAAAATTATAGGCCTCTCCACCTAAAAGAAACCAGGAAAGGACTTTGTTTCTTGACTAAACCCCTCTGTCATTTCCAAATGTTCACTCTCAGATCCATTTTCATTCACCTTAGTTGTTCGTGGTACAATCGTAAAAGCAGTGTGTGGGGCTTTGAAACCATGGGGCTTCCCTTTCCTATAGCAAAATGACTGTGCAGCCTCACTCACCTTCAGGGGGACAACTCTCCCACAGCCTCTAATGCTCTTCATGGTAATGATACTGTTAAGCCAAAACCTAGTAACTTATACTTTATAAAATATCAAATGACATCAAATATATGACATAGATAGAACAAGGCAATTAACTGCCTAATCACCCCATATTCACCTGCATAGAGAAGCTGACTTCTCATTGTGTTTAGCCCTCACATTTGGAATTAACAAGTAGGACTTTCATCTGAAGAAGAGATCTGTCTTTTAATTCTGGTGCCTGTAACGTTCCACACATCCTGCTTCTCTCAGAGGCTAAATCACCCGACCACCATAAGCAGCAGGCCTTTAGAAATTCAATGTATATCTGTAATTTCCTTCTAAAAAAAGCAGGATCAAGTTAAGGAAAGCTGTGTTAATTTCATGAGTACACATAATACATTTCAAAAGTCCTACCTTTCACCCCAGAAATAAGACTCATCCATACTCAGGTAGTAATATTTTCCATTAAGGGAGAAGACAAATTAAAAGCTCCCTCTCTTTCCCCTACTTCCCCTCCTGAATTCCTTCACTATCCATCCTTGTACCCATGCTAGCAAGCTGGGAGAAAACTTTGATTTCTCCTTCTTCATTTTCTCTTCCCACAGTATTGATATATAAATGGAACACAAATTACTCTTTTGGGAGCAAGTATATCAGGCAAACAATGTAGATACTAACTTTTAAGTTAGTATAAGACATATGATTCAATCAAAACCACTCATCCTTAGGTGAAACAGTTTCACACAAATCCTGCTGATGAAAAAAATATATATATATATACACATATATATATATTTAATTTTTCAAACTTTTATAATCTTTCCTTGTGTAAAATTATCTGCACAGTCATGAAAAACTGTTATTTGTGATACAGCAGCATGTTTCTGACTATTGTATGCTTTCGAGAAGGAATGATGAGCTGTTCAGTGACATATTCAATCCTTGCTATTGAAATTTATTCTTAATAGCAACTTGAAGCTTGTAGAAAATTTTGTGGGGAAGAAAAATAATCAAGGCTCTAAATAAGACTACTTAAATCAAAGTTGGTCTTTTTAATTTTTATTTATTTTTTATTTTTTTATATTCCTTTTTTTCTTTTTTAATTTTTATTTTGTTATATTAGTCACCATACAGTACATCCCCAGTTTTTGATACAATGTTCCATGATTCATTATTTTCATATAACACCCAGTGCACCATGCAGTATGTGCCCTCCTTAATACCCATCACTGGCTTATCCTAATCCCCCTCCTCGCCCCCTGCCGAAGCCCTTAGTTTGTTTCCCAGAGTCCACAGTCTCTCATGGTTCATTCCCCCTTCGGTTTACCCCCCCATTCTTCCCTTCCTTCTACTACCGATCTTCCTATTTCTTATGTTCCATAAATGAGTGAAACTATATGATAATTGTCTTTCTCTGCTTGACTTATTTCACTTGGCATAATCTCCTCCAGTCCCGTCCATGTTGCTGAAATGTTGTGTAATCATTCTGTACCCTCTATCCTTACACTCTGAAGGGTTTTAATCAGGAAAGGATGCTGTATTTTGTCAGATGCTTTTTCTGCATCAATTGAGAGGATCATATGGTTCTTGACTCTTTTCTTGTTGATATGATCTATCACACTGATCGATTTGTGAATGTTGAACCACCCTTGAATCCCAGGGATGAATCCCACTTGGTCTTGATGGATAATCCTTTTAATGTACTGTTGGATCCTATTAGCTAGGATCTTGTTGAGAATTTTGGTGTCCATATTCATCAGGGAGATCGGTTTGTAATTCTCCTTTTTGATGGGGTCTTTGCCTGGTTTGGGGATCAAGGTAATACTGGCCTCATAGAACGAGTTTGGTAGTTTTCCTCCTGTTTCTATTTTTTGAAACAGCTTCAGGAGAATACATATTATTTCTTCTTTGAATGGTTGGTAGAATTCCCCGGGGAATCCGTCAGGCCCTGGACTCTTATTTGTGGGTAGGTTTTTGATCACTGCTTCAATCTCTTCATAATTAATCAGTCTGTTGAAATAATCAATTTCTTCCTGTTTCAGTCTTGGTAGTTTATAGGTGTCCAGGAAGGCATCCATTTCTTCCAGGTTGTTTAATTTATTGGCATAAAGCTGTTGATAAAAGTTTCTAATGATCCTTCCTATTTCATTGGTGTTGGTTATGATCTCTCCCCTTTCATTCATAATTTTATTAATTTGGATCCTTTCTCTATTCTTTTGAATAAGTCTGGCCAGTGGCTTATCGATCTTATTTACTCTTTCAAAGAACCAGCTTCTAGTTCTGTTGATCTGCTCTACTGTGCTCCTGGTTTCTAATTCATTGATCTCCTCTCTAATCTTGATCACCTGCCTTCCCCTGCGTGGGTTAGGCCTGTTCTTCTGTTCCAGCTCCAGCTTCTTGAGGTGAGAATATAATAACTGCATTTTAGATTTTTCTATTCTTTTGAGTGAGGCTTGGATGGCTATGTATTTTCCCCTTAGGACTGCCTTTGCAGTGTCCCACAGGTTTTGGACCAATGTGTTTTCATTCTCATTGGTCTCCAGAAATTTTTTAAACTGATTTTTAATTTCCTGGTTTACCCAATCATTTTTGAGCAGGATGGTTCTTAGTTTCCAAGTGTTTGAGTTTCTTCCAATTTTTTCCTTGTGATTGAGTTCCAGTTTCAAAGCATTGTGGTCTGAGAATATGTGAGGAATAATCTTGGTCTTTTGGTATCGGTTGAGACCTGTTTTGTGACCCAGTATATGGTCTATTATGGAGAAAGTTCCATGTGCATTTGAAAAGAATGAGTATTCTGTTGTTCTGGGGTGTAGTGTTCTGTATATATCTATGAGGTCCATCTGATCCAGTATGTCATTCAAAGCTCTTGTTTCTTTGTTGATTTTCTGCTTAGGTGATCTGTCTATTGCTGAGAGCGGAGTGTTGAGGTCCCCTGGTATTAACATATTATTATCTATATGTATCTTTATTCTGGTTAAGAGTTGGCTTGTGTATCTAGCTGCTCCCCTGTTGGGGGCATAGATATTTTTAATTGTCATAGCCACTTGTTGGATACATCCTTTAAGAATAATATAGTGTCCTCCTATATCTCTAACTACAGTCTTTAGTTTAAAATCTAATCTGTCTGATATGAGAATTGCTACCCCAGCTTTCTTTTGAGGTCCATTGGCATGAAAAATGGTTTTCCATCCCTTCACTTTCAGTCTGGATGTATCTTTAGGTTCAAAATGAGTCCCTTGTAGACAGCAAATGGATGGGTCATGTCTTTTTATCCAATCTGCAACCCTGTGGCATTTTATGGGAGCATTTGAGCCATTCAGGTTATTGAGTGATTATTGAGAGATATGATTTTAATGATGTCATGTTTCCTGTGAAGTCTTTGTTTCTATAGATTGTAAACTTCTGTTCTGTATTACTATTGGGGCCTTTTTACTTTTATAGAACCCCCCTTAATATTTCATGTACGACTGGTTTGGTGGTTACAAATTCCTTCAGTTTCTGCCAATCCTGGAAGATCCTTATCTCTCCATCAATTCTGAATGACAGCCTTGCTGGATAAAGGATCCTTGGCTGCATGTTCTTCTCAGAGCTTTGAAAATATCCTGCCAACCCTTCCTAGCCTGCCAGGTCTCTGTAGACAGGTCTGTTGTTATTCTGATATTTTTCCCTCTGTATGTAAGGATTGTCCTCCCCCTGGCTGCTTTCAATACTGTATCCTTGGATCTAATATTCGCGAATTGCACTATGACGTGACGTGGTGTAGGTCTGTTCTCACTGAACTTGGGAGGGGTCCTCTCTGCTTCTTAAACACAAATGCTTGTTTCCTTTGTTAGATTAGGGAAGTTCTCAGCTACAATTTGTTCAAATATCTCTTCTAGACCTCTTTCTTTCTCCAACCCCTCGGGGATGCCTATGATTCTGACATTGGAATGTTTCAGTGAGTCAGTAATCTCCCGTAATCTACATTCTGAGATTGGATTTTTTTGAGCCAAGTTTCTGTTTTAACTTTCTCTTCTACCATCCCATTCTCCAATTCACTAATTCATTCTTCTGCCTCATTTACCCTGGCTGTCAGAGCATCTAGTTTAGACTGCATTTGATTCATAGCATTTTTTTTAAAAGATTTTATTTATTCATTTGACAGAGAGAGAGACAGCCAGTGAGAGAGGGAACACAAGCAGGAGGAGTGGGAGAGAAAGAAGCAGGTTCCCAGCAGAAGAGCCTGATGTGGGGCTCGATCCCAGAACTCCAGGAACACGCCCTGAGCTGAAGGCTGACGCTTAACGACTGAGCCACCCAGGCGCCCCCATGGCATTTTTAATTTCTGCCAGACTTGCTCTCATTTCTGCCCTTAGAGATTTTATATTCTCATTAATATTTTCATTAATAGTTTTTTCAAGCCTACACATCATCTTGACCTTTGTTACTCTGAACTCCATTTCTGACAATTTGGTTATATCCATATCCATCAGTTCTGTGGCAAAGGCCACAGACTCATTATCTTTTCTTTGCTGGGGGGATTTCTCCTCCTCGTCATTCTGATGCGGAGAGGTTGCGGGGATGCCCAGAGCCCAAATTATTGACCAGGACACAGGCAGTGTGCATTTGTTTTATAGGGGCCTTAGGGATGTCAGCTTCTTGATTTTTCAGCCTGCCTTCTTGGGGAGGGGCCTGCCATGCTGATATTCAGGCAACACTGTTTGGGTAGAGTTGCCTTGTCCCCTGCAAGGGGGGATGGGGATGGGCACACTGTGAGCTGGTATTTCCAGGCTTTTGTTCTCTGGCGGCTTTCCCTGGCGGTTTTCTGTGGCTTTTCTTAGAGTCTGAGCAGCAGTGGCCGAACCCTAGCCTCTGTCTCAGAACAGAGAAATCGCAGTCAGCTCTCCACTGAGCTCTCTTGGCCACTTTAACTCTGTTTCTGTCAGTGCTGCTAAAAACCCTGCATCGTCCCGGGATGTACGCCCCACACCCAACGTCCCAGCCCTCACTTCCAGGGCCCATGCGCCTCTGTCCTTTGTGCTTCTAACACTGCCAGCCGGCCCGGTTCCCACGTGTGCTCCCGAGCTCCCTGTTTCAGTTCGTGTGTGCTCTGGAGCTCCGGTTTTCAGTTTGGACACGCACGCGCTCCCGAGCTCCCGGTTTTAGTCAGGTTCCAATGAGCACTCCAGAGCTCCGGTTTTCAGTCTGGTCACGCGCGTTCCTGGGCTCATGGTCTCAGTCTGCTCTCTCCCAGGTGCCAGTCTGTGAGTCCGGCCTGCTCCCCAGTGCAAGTGGCTACTGCTTCCCGGTGCCCAAGCGTGGCGGCTCCCTCCCCCTTCTATTTATCTTCTGATATCTGTGCGAGGGATTCATGGCTCCCCGTTTCGTACCTCAATATTGAGCGCTGGAGGTGTTTGTTTGTAGAGATCCAGATGTATCTTCCTGCATCTCAGGCTGATTCCGTGGGTTTTCAGGATGGTCTGGTACCTATCCTGCTTGACTCGGGACCAGCTGAGAAAGGGTCTCCTACTCCTCCACCATCTTTTCTCCTCCTTGCAGAAAGTGGTTGCTTTTCTGTTCATAGAGTTTCTGCTACTCTTTTCTTCGTTCTCCAGTTGTGTTCACAGGTATTCAGAATGGTTTGGTAGCTCTCTCGCTGAATTCCTGGGACCAGATGAACTTTAGGTCTCCTGCTCCTCCGCCATCTTGGAACGCCCCCAAAATTGGTCTTAAATTACCTAGAGGGCGTGACTAACAATCCTTCACAAATCATAGATTGTATTTGTTCATGTCCAGTGAAGTGATTTCTTTGTGGATGTTTCCACTGAAATTTTCAGCAGTTTTACTGATACCATGTGGTAACTGAAGTCCACATTGGTTGCTCTTGATTTCTCTGAATCCTTTATTTTGGTCCTGATACGGAAAGATGGCTCCAGAATTTCTTACTAGAAGGACTTTAGACAACAACCAGACAGTAGTCATTCCTGGCTGAAAGGAAGGGCAATGGAACATTGAACTGCATTTGCATCACCGGCATATTGCTTACGTACATGAATTTTATGTAGTGTGTCTTGGGACATGATCCTCTCCAAGTCAAACAGAAAGACAAGAAAAAGAAATTGACTATAGGCAATATTAAAGCTGTATTTATTAATGTAAATGTCTGTTACTTGTATATTTTTCTAGGACTTAGAAGATCATCTTCAAAAACCAAAAATGAAGTTCACACTGACACGCCGGTGCTTGGTACTCTTCATCTTTCTAAATGTAAGTAAAACATCATTTAAGCTACATTAATCAGGAATGCTGAAATAGAGCATATGATTGAATGGGTATTTGCAAGGGTAGACATCTTGCCAAAGCTAAGTTCCACAAGCCAAAAGTTCCTCAAAACTATCATTTCCTTGATATTTTGTTAACAGATCCCTGCTCTGAAGTTTAACAATTTAGATTAGTGTTATGTTTCACTGAAAAATGTGAGCTTAGTTTACAAAAATTTAACATTAACTTGAGATATCTCAAGTTAATTATCTGGAAATTAACATGGAAGGTTAATGGTGTTCTTGGGTAAAATGTTTTTCATGTTAGGTGAATTTGAAACACAGTTTCTGGGCTTCTGTCTTTTTCAAACATCTGAACTGTTTCAGTCAGGTTATTGATTTTAAATGTATCTATCAAAAAAAACTAAGAATCTTAAGTCTTAACAGACCAATGTCACTCCATTACTCTTTCTCTAACCTTTTCAATCATGTTCAATTTATGTGATTTTATATTGTTTTATTCCTGAATGGTTAGCAAGTCGTCAGAGCTGCAATTATCTTAGAAAATACTGCTGGGGCCTGTCTATTTATTTGTGTTGACTTTGCTAACCCACCATCATATCAGCTTCAACGACACATGAAAGAGAGATGAGTAAATTTTACATAAATAAATTAGGAGTTGTCTTGATCCTTATCCTTTCTAGCTCATCAGAACAACATTGGCCAGTGAATTATAAGGCAATAAAAATCAGTCAGTACCTGATATTATTATATTCACCCAAACAAAACTTGCCCAGGGTTCCAGGATTTACATTATTAATCGATGAGTAGTCATAGGCTTACACGTTTGTATATACTATTTCTTTTAACATTATTCAGGGGAAAATATTACTAATATTCCAAAAATGTTCATCTCATTTTTAAGGGAATTTTTATTTTGTAATGTTATACATCAAATAAATGGTTTATGGGTAGAATTGTTAATGTAGCCCTTCTGTATCTACTTGGATATTGAATATAGTCTATTTTATTATGTAATATTGTCATATTATTTTAACCTTTGGATAAAATACAGTATAATTTGCTAAAAGTAATCCAGTATTTGGAAATGTAGGTAACTTCATGTCATTGTAAATATAATAAAAACAAACAAAAATATTGTAGTAACTACTAGCATATTTTATTTTGTCTCTAAAGGCCCAAGCCTTATATGAGATTCTATAGTTGCAGAAATAGCAGTATATTCTATTCGTAATTGATATTGTTATTTTTAGAGCTTAAATTAAATCCTGTGTGATCAATTACATGTAAATATTTCTAAATAAGTTTATTTCATAAACCATATAATTACATTAGACAGAAGAAAAGCTATAGTAACTTTCTAGGTATGAATAAGACCGTTTGAGTACTACCACAAAGACTACAAAGACTACAGATCATTTTTGATGTGTTAAAAAACTAAAGTAAATCAATTCTATTCAAAACTTTTACCCAATATATCTTAAAATACAGACATTAAAAAAATTTCATATATTTGAGCCATGGACAGAAATGTTTTATGGTTTGTGGGCATCTCTTTGCTAGCAAACATACTGCACAGGGCACTTGAGTGGCTTTGTGTCCTCTTTGCTGTGACAAACAGAAATTTGCCTCTCTATCCTGTATTTGGAGCATATATTTGATTTGGAGAATTTTTCCATAAAAATTTTTTGATATGTCAGTTTCCTTCTAAAACATTCATTGTGTTCCACACGGATACTCCTCCAAGAAAATTAAATTTTTTCAAAAAGTGATACTGATTTTAATTACTATACAATATTACTTTTTAAATACATTAGTGTGAAAAACCACTACAAGTATATTTGTTGAATTCTACCAACCCGATTTCCAAACAGTCTTTAAAGTATCAGTTTGTCACCACATTCCATGAGCCTCAATCTACATTGAGCAAAACCACCCACTCACTGCCTCTCCCTTATCTGCAGTAATGCAGTAAGCTTAGAAAAGTGCTTGGCACATAGTGAAGACTCAAAAATATAGTGATGAGGATAATTATAACAGCGATGATGAGGATGGACGTATAAAAACTAGATTTTTCTGAGAAGCATTTTGTTGTTAACTAAGCTGTATTCCCTTCTTTCCTTAGAATTTATCATTATGCAGCAGTTTTGTTGTTTATATAATGCTTGCGTAGAAAGTACGTAGGACACCAACCATCTGATCCTACCTGGAAGAACCAGGGTTAACACTTTATAAAGTTCTATTTTATCCTTCGTTATTTTGAAAAGTATAAGTAACTGAAAACTACAAATAATTCCAACATCTACATTGTCAGTATTAAGGAAATCCTGTTGGTTATATCGATTTGTGGATTCTAGAATCATGTTCCTTTTAGAGCAGTTCTGTCTGTGGCAATCATTAGGAATCTTTCCCTTCAGCACTGTAGCATGGGTTCCCACATTCATTACGTTGAAAGCAGTGCAGAGATGGACAATTCCTTAAAGTTCTGCACAGAACAGTCCTGTCATTATTTTGTCTCTGTGCTTCTAGAAACCACCTGTAACCCAAAAGTAGGCTGGTTGTCTTACATCAAAGTAGGAATTGCTTGACTACATGACCATTCAAACCAGATTGCTTCCACTGGACTCCATGATTAGTGTGCACAAAACCTAGACTGTAAGCCCCATGAGGGCAGGGATCTTGCCAGTCTTGTTCACTGATGCATCTCCAGCACCTAGAACAGTACCTGGCATGTGGGAAGCAAAGTATTTATTACCTGAAAGAACCAGTGGTGTTTCAGCTGAGGACTACAGGTATTGGTGGCAGCTTGGTGGTCGTATGTGTGGCGCCATTTACTTGCACCTTTAGGAGTGACATCACATATACGGCGGCTAAACTGCTACATAGGACAACAATTAAGGGGCTGTTTTTTGTTTTGCTTTGGAAAAATCATGTAAGATGGCTTGTATGCAAAGCTTTGAACACCAATCTTTATCCACAAAAGCAATGTGCCCTCAATATCTCATCTCTATCCTCATGTGAGCATAAAATATTTATGCCCCCCAAATATATAATATAAGCATAATACTTATGACAAGTAAAATATCTTTAAGTCTTTCACATTGCTTGGTCGTCTCATCTAACCACTATGCTTCTATTTGGCTTCTATATTGCTGAAAACTATACCACCTCACTAGCTATTTTTATTGGTATGAAATCATCAGCAAAAAAGTTTATATGTTCAATGAACTTTATGAAATTTGTATAAATATTACTTTCAAGCAGTAGTAATTCCATTATTGGAATTATATATATATATAATATTATATGTATATAATATATAATAATATATAAAATAGTTACCTGTCTATGTTCACATACATAGACAGAATGCCTCAACATGTATGTTACTTTCAGAAGAAAGTCACTGAAACATTCAGTAACCACTGGAAAAATTATATCACCAATGCTCACACACGAACCAGACAAGGAGTGGACTCAGATCACTATGGCTCATCTACGACAGAAGTTCTAATTTCTCATTCCTTCAGTGTTGAAACAATCTCTATTGAACCAGGCTCCAAACCAAGTTCACTGGAGTTTGTTTCAATATTGCAAGAATGATCAGATTGATGCTACTATCGTCTGCATGAACTACACCTGCTCTTTCAGATGGTCATATCTGTACTGTTACTGATGTTAAAACTGCATTAAAACAAATAATGCTGTAATTGAAAATACGAGCACAGGGTTTTCCTCTTGATATCCTTGCACATAATGCCTCCCCATGGCTCCCAGGAACATTTCTTAACTGGCTGCCCAGTCCATTTAAAGACGGAATTCAGAATGTTACTTCTGGAAGGAATGACAAACTTAAAATAGTCCCTAATATCTAAAATATAAATATTTATCTATGACATCACATTCCATCTTCTAATTTGATTTGAATATGGTGAGAAAATGGCCCAGAAATAAATAATATAACAAATGATAATTCTCATGTCAATGAAAGATTCTAAGAATGGAGCCACAAGAAATCTAAAATAGATGAACAAGTTTAGCCTATAATTAATATCTCTCATTGTGAGGACACAGTGATCTATTAAAGACCATGATTATGTGATCTGTAGTGAGATTTAATATTAAAACACACACAGACACGTGCATTCGTACAAATGTAGGCTTATACAATCCAAATGAAGCCTTAACATGAAATCTCTTCCAAAAAATGTTTTTTTACTCCCAAACCACATTCCAATTCCTGAAGGAATATCTGAGCATTCAGTAATTGATGATTCTTTACCGTTCACAATTTCTGGTGTCAGGAAAAATTTTATAATGTCGGTCTTTCTTGTTAGTCTGTAAGCTCCATGAGGGCAGGATCTATGCTTGTTTTATTCAGCACTGTTTCCTCAGCTTCTAGCATAATGCTTGACTTACTAGTTTCAATGACTATTTGCCGATTGGTCTTAAAACGAGTAAGAAAGGGTCATATGACAACCGAATGATGTTCAACTACATTGGTAAAGGATTTGTACATTTTAAATAATTTCTGTCAGTACATTAATTTCTCTTTTCATTATCATACATTCAAGAGGCATTAAAATTAGAAATAATCCTAATATTTAAAGAGTAGTGTCCACTATATTCACAGTAAGTGTCCATCTAGAGTTACAGCAGTAGTTAAGTATTCACCCTCTTCTGTTTGTAAGCAATTTCTACTTAGATGGCTTGCTGGCACCTTCAAAACAAGTACAAAAGAGAATTCACTTTCTTCCCCCAGTAAGGTTTTCCTTTCCCAACTTCTCCCTTCTCAGGGCACTCCCATTGTTTTCCATTATATAGGTTAACATATCAGAGCTATTTGACTATCACTGTTCTCCTTTCCTATATTCAAATACATGTTTTTCTTATTTGAGAAAGTGCTGAAGGCTGTGCTTCCCTGCTCCCCCCTGCATGCAGTGATCTAGTCCATGCCTTCGGCTTCCTGGCTCCCTCCCCAGATGCCCACCACATGAATTTTACTAACAGTCTCCTTTCGCAAACTTCACTGGTCAAAAACCTGCATGACATCTTTATTTTATTGTCATGTTGTAATAACATTAGCTAAAATGTATTGAGCCTTTCATTGCACCACTCACTTTGTATTCATTTTCTCAGAGCTCTGTATTACCTGATTTTCCTTGACTCCATTTCTTACTAATCCTCCAAAATGCTCCCCTCTAGGAAGGATGGTTTCCTTACAGTGTCTCACACATGCCATTTGCTGCCTCTGGGACTTAGACACATTCCTTTCCCTCCATCCAGAAAGCCTTCCCTCTCCTCTGTCTGTGCAGGCACTCAAAGTCCAATTCACATTCTACCTTGTATCTGTAGTTGTCCCTGACCGTTCTTGCTCTACGCCCTCTGTCTGTTCTGAATTGTTGTTGTGTTATGCATTGTACAGTTTAGCTTTTAGTGCCATGCCGTCGTAGAGGACAGGATGCCCCCTCTACACAATGACATACACTGGAAAACACTGCAGTTCTACTATGAGTAGCCTGATGTATACAGGTCAACTTAATAAAAATGAGTTTGTTTCAGAGACTGTGAGGCATAGAGAAAAGTACATAACACTATTTCTGCCATTGATGTATTTGGGGAAACTTTAATCTTAGAATAATTTAGACAGAGTAAGGCCAAATAAAAAGTGTGCTTAACAGGTGTGATAGAAAGAGAGCAGAGAGTGTTCTTAATCAGAAGAAGAAAAGTTAGTGCAGGCTGAAGCTTGCAGTCTTCTCTGAATAAAGTCTCTGTGCAGAACATGGATATAGAAAGTCACAGATTCAGGCACCACCAAAAACATCATGGCCACAAAAGAGACTGAAATCAAGATAAACACAATTTAGGATGATGTGTTAGGTAGTGATCACGACCAATGTCCGCCTGTATCAAAAATGCAGAAGCGCTAGGAGAAATATTTAAGATTTACATTGATTTTCAGCAGCGAAAATAAATTACCCTGTGTAGGTCATCTGCTGATGAAACCAATTTAAAGATATTAAGGGCAATCATGCAACACAGAATATCTCAGAAGAAGAGATTTTGTTTGTTCTGTGGAATAATTGGGGTGAATTTTTGGCAGTGTACATAATCTAAGCACAGATTTTTTAAAAAACTGAAATAATCTAATATAAAATCGTATTTAGTGTGCTAATATATCTGTTTTAATAGCATGACTCATGATTATTAGAAGTTCCAAAGAAGGCAAAATTGATTTAATGTTAGTATTTTTTGGAAATTAGGTTATTTGTTTTGTTTACTTCTAAACTTTACCATGATAATAAAATTAAAACAATCTTATATGATAAAGAGGTGCATGAGTTTGGGTGGGGGCTATACATTTTCAGTAGTGAATGGAATGCATGTAAATATGAAATTTGTAGGTAGAATTTGTAGGTGAAATATAAATATACTTTTTAGTTATGAAGAAAAATATCCTACCTTCATAGGATAATTCGTAATTGTTGCTCATGAAGGAAAATGTTTTCAAACTTTTTGATTGTTTCATTTATTTCTTTATACACCCATTCCCGCTCTGTATAAGTAACTGACTTTTCTTTTTAATACAGCACCCAACCCCAATTCTTCCTGCCACTTCAAATAACACCTATCCTCCCAGTATGGAGTCCGAGCCATTTCTGTACGTCCTAGGACGAAAGAAAATGTCGGATGCGCAGTACAAATGCTATGACCGCATGCAGCAGTTACCCCCATACCAAGGAGAAGGTACATAGAAGGATGTATGCGAATATGTGTTGCAAACATCATTAAAGGCTTATTTTCTTCCATGGATAAATATGTGTTGACTAATTTTAATATGCCAGCATTTTTAACAGTGGTTTTCAAACTATGGTATGTTTCTGTATTTCATGCTGGAGACATGTCTACTTTCTTTGCCCAAGTTTACCCAACTGGTTTTGGGCTAACAGCTGCACCTATAACAAAATTACTACAATAACTCAGTATTCACACCTGGCAAGGAAGAACAATGCAGGGCTAAGTGATGGAGAGGAACTGGAAAATGACAGGAAGGGAAATGGAAAATAGTGGGCAGAGAATTAGCCTCAGGTGAATCCTGTCAAAACCCTGTCTCGGTTGGGTTAATTAGGCAGTATCTTCCCTTAACTGTCAATGGGTTGCCAACTCCTGCTATTCCTTCCTCTTTTCTACCCCCAGTTCCCAGAGGAATTAGTAAAAGCTCTCTCCTAGGCATGCATTGTATATCTGTCACCTTCTCTAAAATACTCTATGTGACTGTCGAAATATTTTTAGGGCCAAGCACATTCTATTAGCTATAGAAGGCTATGAGATGGCCAAACATTACTACATCGATTTCAGTTCTCTCCCCTCTCCCCTAAAGCATTTGAAAAGTCCCAACAAGATTGTGTACACCCTTGTATATTCTTTTTTTTTTTAAGATTTTATTTATTTATTTATTTGACAGAGAGAGACAGCCAGCGAGAGAGGGAACACAAACAGGGGGAGTGGGAGAGGGAGAAGCAGGCTTCCAGCAGAGGAGCCTGATGTGGGGCTTGATCCCAGAACACCGGGCTCATGCCCTGAGCCGAAGGCAGATGCTTAACGACTGAGCTATCCAGGCACCCAAACCCTTGTATATTCTAAGATAACACCGCTTGGTAGGGTGGAATATTGTTTAAGTATATTCTATTTCTACACATGGTTTGCCTTCAAATAGTTAAAAGTTTTAATTTCTAGTTCCTATTTTTAGCATTTTCCTTTAAACAAAAGTTAAGACCATTAAAAGTCAGATACATGTTATTCTTCCGTCTGGAGTAGTTTCAGTGTTTTTTAAGAACCTGAAAAGTCGTTGGATGCAGGTCTGCCCAAAGACAAACCATTCCTCTGAAGCAAATGAAACAATAGAAACATAAAATTTATTTTCAGAGATGAAGTGAGAGCAGCCTCCTTCACTTCAGTCTTAATCATTTTGGGAGGTTGAGCTTTTGTACTATGATCATTATTTTAAGATTTCTTTTTTTCTTTTCTTTTTCTTTTTTTTTAAATCTTTTTTCCCTTTTCTATTCTTTTCTTTCTATCCCCCTTCCTTCCTCCCTTCCTCCTTTCCTTTTCTTTCCTTTCTTACTTCCTTCTTTCCTTCTTTTCCTTCTTTTCCTTTCTTTTCTTCCTTTCCTTTCTTTCTTCTTTCTTCCTTTCTTCTTTCTTTCTTTCTTTCTTTCTTTCTTTCTTTCTTTCTTTCCTCTTTCCTTTTCTTTTCTTTTCTTCTTTCTTCCGACTTCAAAGCCTGAGGCTTATTCTTTTGAATAGCCTTATAGAGGCATATCTTACCTTATGTTTTAGGGTAGATTAAATTTTGAAAGTCATGAGAAACTACTTGGAGCCAATGCTGATAAACTGCTCAAACCGAGCATTATTTTAGCCACTAACAAAGTGTGATTCTAAAATAATAAGACTAGTTTTATACATAATCTATTAACTGTCTATAAATGCATCTCCAATAGGAATTTTAATTTTAAACTCTTGGATTAAAAATAGAATTATCCAAGGGACACCTGGATGGCTCAGTCGGTTAAGCATCTAACTCTTGATTTCTGCTCAGGTCATGACCTCAGGGTCCTGGGATGGAGCATCACACTCAGCAGGGAGTCTGCTTAAGGATTTTCTCTCTCCTTCTCCCTCTGCCTCTCGCCCTGCTCTTGTGCATGCTCTGTCTCTCTCTCTCTCAAATAAATAAATAAATCTTAAGGAAAAAAAATAAAGAATAGAGCCATCCAAGGCAACCCTTTTTAAGGTTAATGGTTAGTAGGATCTATATGTTCTAAAGCCATATAGTTTTTTTTAAAGTAAGCCTCTTATCCAGGGGTGATATTGCATTTACTTTCACAAGATTTCTTTGCAGCATTTCTGGAGATATTTTAAAGGAAAGATTTGGAGGAAAGATTCCATACAGATGACATGTATGTCTTTTAAAGAGCAAATGGAGAAAACCCTATAAAAATTAAATTTGGTTTTGAGTTGGTAAAGTTAATATCTTTATTTTGTTGCTGCTGCTGTTCTTTTTAATATTTCCATATGCACGGAGAGATCTCCAGAATAACTATTAAGTAGTTAGATCCTATTGAACACTGTTAAATCCTGCTGATGATTCTGCAACTTTTTCCAACATCAATATTAATTTCTTCCTGAATCATCAGGTCCATATTGCAACCGCACCTGGGATGGATGGCTATGCTGGGATGATACACCGGCTGGAGTATTGTCCCAGCAGTACTGCCCAGATTATTTTCCAGACTTTGATCCATCAGGTAAAATACTTCTTTTTATTTCATATTTTGCTATGAAGCTTTTAGAACTTTAATGGTTCTGAAGAAAATCAGATATAAAAGATACCTGTCTAATCATACTCTCTATATGTTTCAGCACTTTCTGAAGCATTTCCTTACTTGAAATATCACCGAGTTGTACAAATATTTCAAGCCCTCCTTATTTTTTAGGTCACATTACTGGTGCATTGTGCACATTGGTCTTCAATTCTAAATGAAAGTTAATTTTTTATATATTTTAAATAATTAATATTAAATTTTATTAAAATTTTAAATGAATTTTTTTAACCGTGTGAAGTTTTATTTAAATGTTGTTTTTCAGTTTTCAACTGTCACACATTTGGTAACTTATGCAAATATTTGGTCTAGACTTTGGGTATACTGGACTGATAGAGCATGCACAATGGAAATTTTAGATAACATTGAAAGTTATATAAAACTGTCATGTGGAAAGGGAACTAAATCAGAAGGTACTAACTCTAGACACTTGTTAGATTTCTGTTCCAACAGTAGATTATTCATATATGTTCAGTAAATAAGACTAATGTTATAATGAATGGATCATACTAGCATCCAGTTCCACGCCCTGCACAACACGAGCAGTCAACAAATGTGTGTTAAGTAAATAAGAGACACCAAATTGATTTTAGTTATAAACATAACATAAGAATACTTCTGAGTATCATTTTTTACTTTTCAAAACATTTTCATATATATTATCTAAATTTATATACTCACACAATATTTGACACAAAATTGCAAGTGGACCAAGTCTCCTGAGCTCTTACCTAACCCTCTCTTTATCAACAGTCTTGGAAAAGCATTTGAGAGACAGTATTTCTAAATCCCCACACACACTTGTGCAGATCGAAGTACTTTTAGAGCTTCCTAGGGAAGACATGTTTTTCCTTCAGGCCTCAGTCTAGCTACACTGGTATAACTGGAAGTTGGATTAGGATGCGTACGTAGGCAGGGTGAAGGTCTAGGAGTACCAGCTACCAAGTGGAGTAAGTAAGAAGCTAGGGGGCTGATGGGATGTATCTCAGAAACATCAGCTATCCAAATAAATTTGAGGTCTGGGATCCAAGAGGCTCAGTGGTTAGTGGTCAGGAGCAAAGCGAGGAATGTGTAAAGAGATATTTGAGTTGGTGTAAAAGCCTTAGTCCAGAGACTAGACACATGGGGGTCAGTGGAATGGATTTGGATAGGTGTTAGTAGTGAGTGATTCTCAACTTGGCTAAGAACCTTGGAAGCTTAACAAAATCCTGATGCCTGGTACCACCCCAGACATTCTGAATTAATTAGTTTGGAGTATAATCTGGGCATGAGGATCTTTTAAAGTTCTGCTTGTGACGAAATGTGCAGCCAAGATGAAAATGTGTTAAGTAATAATGAAAGTCTAAATAAGAAAGTGGCGGATACCAGAAAAGCTCAAGCAATATACCAAGTAGCTATGCCAGTAGGAGGTGGAACACGGCATCAGATGAGACTGATCCAGACAATGGAGGAATGTGGGTACCAGAGGGGTAAAAAGCAGTAGCCACCTAGCCTCAGGGACCACAGGTGTTGGGGCCAGAAAAACTCTGTTCCAAGAAACTAGATAGAAAATCTGTCCCATTGAAATACTGACTGATATTAAGATACTGAAAAGGAAGCACTTAGTTATAAAAGAGACCCAGATGCTGAAAGTAAGCTACAGGCACACCACTTAAGCCCTGGTTAGCAGGCAGGGTTTGTTGCTGAGAGTGGAGTGAGCCTGAGGCTGCTGAGTGTTTAAGTGGCTCCAGATGTTGAACTGGCTGGCTGTGGGCCAGGGCCCCGGGTAAGCAAGTCATTCCATCTCAAGCTCTAGACCTCCTCTAACAAGATGTGATACAACAGAACAGTAATCCCTCCACATCCCCACAGTGCTCATTTTCCTCCTTCCTTCAGTATCCTTTTGGAAGTGGTTCCATGGATGAGAGAACATTCAGTCAGTGGAAGGGAATGCCAAGGTTCTGACAAGAAGGATCTTCATTGAATTATCTGGTCTGGACTAGAAATAGCATCTTGAAGAGAGGAATCAGTGTTTGTTTCATGCTTAAAAGACTATGAAAAACCAACCTTGACTTTCGGATTTTTCCAAGAGTTGTTTGGTCAGAGTTTCTACCACCTTTCGGGGTCAGCCAGCCCATCTCTTTATGTTTGCTCACTGGCTATGAATGACAAGAGGTTACTGCACATAGACTGAAAGTGAGAAAACAATCGTCAAATGGTAAAATCTAGACAAGAAAGTTTCCAGAATCCAGATTAGAGCAGAGAAATTAGTCTACCCAGTGTCAGTGTTTAAGAGATGCTTCGGTGCTCCCAACAAGGATGAGATCCAAAGTTCCACCCCAGTAAGACAGAGATAATGAAAATGAGATTACGGGGGAGGGGGGGGCTACTTTAAAAACCAGTTCAGGCCAGCCACTTCTGAAAATTTTCATTGTGCAACAAGAAGGGCTGAGGGCCCTGCCCTGCTCAGCCCTACTTTCCTGTAAACTCTAACTGAATGCTGTTTGATGATCAGCTTTCTGGCTTTAATGACTCTTCCCAATAAATGATGCTTCATTCATCTTGACTTGACAACTACATTAGAGATAACTTGATTGGCATAAAGAGCTTTTCTGCAATAGAGGCTACAAGGCCATTCCGAAGTAGCAACGGGCTCTTGCCAAAGAGGCTATAATTACTAACTAAAAGGCAAGTTTTTGGTCAGCAAAACAGGGATTTCCAGGCATAGATCCATCTTATCATCCTGATTTTTAGAAAGAACCCTCTCAAGTGGGGGACAAACACGCTTCAAAAGAAAAACACATCTTGAAAATACCTGTATTCAACAAACTTAAATTGTTTAGGATTTTACCATTGACCCAACACTATATTTTAATGATAAACAAAACAGTTTAATGAAATGACAGAGATTTCATTTTAGAGGAAGTGTTTGGTAAAAGACAGGTCATGATAGAGGGAATAACAGCATTGAAATTCAAAAAAGGCTGGTAGCCTGAAGGAATATGCTAAAAAGTAAAAAGCACACTTAACAAGGATGTATTTAAGGCGATGCCCTTAATGTTGAGCTTTAATGCCACAGAGTCAAGAAGGTCAACATACGGTTTAGGACCATGATTCTCAACCCTGATACCTTTTGGAATTGCTGATTTTTAAAATGCTGATTCCTGGTTATCTCTTCAGATAAGCAAATTTGAATTTCTGGGGATTGGGCCTGAGAATCTGTAAAACAATTCACATAAAAAACAATTCATGTAAAAAAACTTGTCTGAAATACCACTGAGGTCTGATAATTTTTAAAATAATTTTCTATCAGTAGTTCTGCTTAGTCAATCAATATGCTAACAGCTAGTATGAAAATTCTTTTATCTTTGGCAATTTGTAAGTGTAATTCAGAATTTTTCATTGTATGACTGAAACAGGTACTACCAAACTAAACACGAGATTCAAACTTTAAATTGTAGATTTGTTTATATGTATTCCATACTGTACTCCAACAATTATTTCAAGCAGCTGAAAAAACACGTTTTTCAAGGAAAAGATGTTTTCAAGCAACCTATTAGAATCATCATTGCTTAATGTCAGTGATATTTCAGACAAGTTTTTTTACATGAATTGTTTTCTTAGCCTTTAAAACAATAACAGTATCCTCCAAATATTAGTATGTGATTCAGGCTTCCATATCTCTGGTAAAAAAAAAAAAAAACCCAAAAGGCGTACATAAAAGGGTTATCCATTGGTGTGACAGCTCTTTACCTCTTCCAATGAAGAAAAATGCTTCAAAAATGTTTTTGCCAAGAAATTATAAAAAATCAAAAAATTTTGAGGGTTGAATCTGTTTGCATATTATACCAATTTGGGGTTACTATATGATCTCTGAGGCCATAAACACATTGCAGAGGTACTTTGGAGAACTAGAGAAAGTCTGAACAACTCAGATTAAATTTGGCAAGTGCATTCATTTTATTGTTCACTTGTTCATTATTTGTATTTTATTTAATTCAATATAATTTTTTTCTTCCAATTGTGTAGCCAATCAGATTAGAATTTGAATACTATCTTGCAGTCAACCAAATTATTATTCTTTGGGTCACTGAATGAAGTGTAGGTAACTTTGCCACTGGACTGTGAGGCTTAATACAGAGCTTAGTAGCCCCACAATAGCTTTGGAATCAAGCAGACTAGACTAGACCTGGATTTGAGCCCTGGCCTTCCTACTTGCTAGCTGTGGAAGGGGAATTCACTTAACTTCTCTGAGCCTCAGCCCCTTATATATACAATGAAAAGACCAATACCCATCTTAAAGGGTCATTATTAACACTGAAGAAGACAATTCTGCAAAGTGCTTAGCACAACACCTGGCCCATAGCAAGGCAGAGATCTTTAATATCCCAATCCAGCCAAATCAGCAAATTTCACTATCACCGAAGAGTTGATTCAAGAAGTAAATAGTAAAGGCTCAGTCTCTAAATCCCTAATATACCTTCTGTGGGACCGACAGAAAAGATTCAAAGGAAATCTTTTTGAGAAGCATGGAAATGATTTCTAGATACAGACTTTAGCTTAGGAATTCTTTGTTCTAGTGGACTTAACTATATGAAATTGCCAGTATTTGACCATCTGACCCACAAAACCTGCAGTTTCATACATTCAACCTAATAAATACAAATTGCATATAAAAAAGAAAAGTATGGTCTTGCCATTCTCACATAGTTCCTATCTAAAATCAGAAATGTCAGGTTGGTTTAAAAATACGAGGTACAGTATAGTTAGCACTTCTTAGTGCAACGGACCTGAGATTAAATCCCAGCTGACCCACTATCTAGTGACTTCAAACTCTGTCCCCTCTCTCACTCTCTGTTTCCTGTTTGTAAAGTGGAGCTAGCAACGTCCCTTTACATGGCTTTGCTGAAGATAAAACGAGACAACACGTACTAAAACATTTTGTAAAATGCATGATTCATGGTAGTCTCCGTTGGCCTATATTCACATTCATGTTCTATAAAGTGATTAACGCTGTGGAATGGTTTTAAGCTTTATTTTTCCTTCTTGGTATTTTGAGATGGCAATGTGATAACTGTTTCATTAACAGAAAAGGTTACAAAATACTGTGACGAGAATGGGGATTGGTATAAACATCCTGAGAACAATCGAACCTGGTCCAACTATACTATGTGTAATGCTTTCACTCCTGAGAAACTGAAGGTAGGTTCTATTTCAAATTTTGCTATTGGGTGAGAATGCCATTATTTTCACTTATAAATGTATGCATAACTTTAAAATACCTGCTAACAAGAGGCCAGCCTATTCTATAGAAGGAAATCAGATCATGGCCTGAGAGTTTTAAGGACTCTCTGAAGTAGCCTTAGAGGAAATGACATTTTACTTTCTGGTTGGCACTTAGTGTCAAGAGTTCCATGAGAATCAGGCCATTTATAACGAGGGAAATAGTGTCCATGGAAGAGATGATGGGATTCCCCATGATGCCAGATCTTAGGCAGCATTTCCAGGGACGCTCTAAGATCTCTCTTCTACTGGAAGAGTTCCAAAATTGCAGATTTTTTTCCCCAAGTCACAAAGTGACAGTTGCCCCCCATTCCCCGCCCCAAGACACCCATTATAGTTTTACTATCAGGCCTTGAAGGAACCCTTAGAATGAGGCTTCTCATCTACGTGTTGATACAGGTGTGGCAGTTTAGTCTGTTCCGATTTGTTAGTATTTGTGTCTTACCGCCTATTAAATATTCATATCATTTCTGCTTAGAAACATTTAAGCCAGACACCTACTCTCCAAATGCATGAGAAATCTGAAAAAAAAAAAATCACTAAGCCCACAGTCAGCCTCCTCTCCCCATGTTGCTGGGAGAAACAGTCGATCAGTATTAAACCACACAGGCTATCCCTGAGCAGCCCTGGTGCTACAAGGGAAGCCTATTGTTTCCTTCAAAGACAGGCTTGTGTGCTAAGTAATTACTAAGTTGGAAGCTGAAAGCACATCAGTGCTTCTGTATGCTATAGAGCAGATTTAGGAGTATAGAAAATTTTCCTTTTATTTAAAACAAAACAAGGAAGAACAAAAAGCAAACAAGATGAATAGGTAGCTTAGAGACCAGTTGACTAAAGACCAGAGGAATATCTTGTCACAGGCATAGGCTGGGGGCACTAAAGCCCGTTACCTCTTCACAAATTACTTAGTCACCCCCTGAGAATCAGATGCATGTCAACATCCTAATGGAGAGCTATTTACTTAATAAGATCTGATTGAAATTACATGTCACCAAGTAAGGAATTCCTGAATCAGTGCTGATTATGATTTTACAGAAAAAAACTGTAAACCTGTTAAATGAATTGTTACAAAGAGTGCAAATCCAAATAAATAATTCTTAGGCTGCCATATTTGACCTCTCTCTCTGGCCATGTCTGAGATAGAAATAAAGTATTTTAAGAGTAAACGTTCCCCTCCAAGCACCTAACATAATGATTAAAATTTGTTGCAGAAATCTTCTAGCCAGATACAGGCAAAAAAAATTTTTTTGAAGAAACCAACTTAGAATTCATTAAAAAAAGAAAAGAAGAAGAAGCACTTCTCAGTCTTAAGAACGACACCAAGAATGACAACTAAATTATGAGCTGTTGGTTTAATCTTACACATTTAGACAACTTTATTTCAGAAGAATAAATATTTTTTAAAGTATTCTGGAGGCAACTGAAAGAAAATGAATTAGGTTATATAAAGTTTTCTTAGAAATAAAATATACAGAGATAAAAATAAAGTAGCGACAGAGGTTAGGGGCATGGCTATATATCCAAATTAAAAACAGTATTTTAAATGGCAAGGGGATTCTATATGGTGAACTATTTAAAAGGAAAACTCTTAGAAAGTACCACTCCTGGTTTTGTCTAGTGGTGAAGTTAGAAAATAGCCAGAAAAGGAATTGGTGGGAGAAAAGACAGGAGGTGAGTATTTGTTTTCTTGCAAAGATTCCTAAATACTTTCTAAGGAAGGGAGTATAAGCTATTTTGAAGTCTTTATCAGCTCTAGCTATAAACCAGCTATTCCAATGTTGTCATCATTTCTGTAAGGATAAAAGGGTTGCTGTTAGGAGAGTAGTTATCAGTGAAAGTGCAAATAATATGTAGATGCCCCATCCGGTGGTGCCAACAGCCACAATTCAGGAGAACTTGATTAGTTCATTTTGAAATTCTAACGCCTAGAAAGGCAGTATTTGTTTCTGTCCAGCATTAATGCACATCACCGAACAAAAGACTCTGCGTGCTTCGAGAGCCGTTTAGCAGAATCAGTGCTTCCATATCAGGCTCTTTACAAGGAAATTGACAAGAATCAAGTGTTGAAGCGTAATGATTTGTACATAAATGCCACATTTCTCCCAGGAATTAAAAAACTGCATAGAAATGATCCAACTTATTCTGACCTGTCTTGCATTTGTATCATATGTTCTACTGATTACTAAGCGGTGTCACTTTTTGCTTTATGCTTTATGTGATTTGAGTTTATATTATTAGGTGAATAGAAATGAAAAAATGTTCCGTCTTCCTGACTTAACATCTGGAACTCTATAACACCAATTTTCTTGTGGTTAGTGTTTACATAGATCATCTTTTCCCGTCCTTTTATGTTCAGTATTTCTGTATCCCAGTAGTTAATGATGTTTCTTATAAGCGGCATATATTGTTTTAAAAATCATTTAGTTTTGACCAAATTATTTTAGAGATGAGGACTACTGAGATCCAGAGGGGTGAAGTGACTGATTTATGAGAGTCACACAAAGACTTAATGTTTAGTATCCCAAGTAAAGAACAGCGTTGATGAATCCATTCTTATGCTCTTCCCACCACATCACGAATATTCTAGTATAACTGATAATCTTATAATATTTAACCTGTTAACCCCAAATATTATGATTCAATATAATCTAATTCTCTGAAACATTTGTTGTAATTTTAGTAGATTTTTTAAAGGACGAGAACAGTTGTTGATATACACTGATATTAAAAACAGAAACTATTTCCCTCCTCTATTATCATTTATTTGCCTGTTTATTTTTATAACTGTTCTGTTGTTGTTGTTGTTCTTGTTGTTGTTGTTGTTCCAGAATGCATACGTCCTGTACTACTTGGCTATTGTGGGCCATTCTTTGTCAATTTTCACCTTGGTGATTTCGCTGGGGATTTTCGTGTTTTTCAAGTAAGTACCCTCATAGCATCTGCTTTTTATTTTCTTCTTCAAGGTACTGAAATAAATGGTAAACTGCAAGAGTTCGGGGAAGGGTGGTCTGCAAACCACAAGATAAATGCAACACTGGGAGTCATGAAGTAGCAAGGAAAATGAAATTAATTAAAACATGCTTTTTAACCCTATCTCTGAGGCAAATAAGATGGATTCATATAATTTTCAAAGGCAATATGGCTCCTTCCCAAAATGAAACATTCCTGTGAGCCCATAGGTACACTGTGTTAACATGTGAAAAGCTCCACTTACCATGGCTAAGGTTGCAGGAAGTACTGAGGAGAGGCTCCTCTTCCTTCTTTCACCCTCATCCTAAAATATGGAGGCCATGGCCAGAAGCTCAAATGCACCTTGCCGAATTATGAGCTTACCACAGGTGGATTTGGCCAGAAGAGAAGCATGGCTAGTGAGCCCAGAATAGTGTTTGGCCATAGAAGGAAGGTTAGGCTCCCTTCTGGTCCCGACTCACTCAGCTGGGACCAAGGAGAATCTCTGGAAGAAGAGTTAAGTGTCAGTGTTTTGCCCTTGCAAACGGAGCATTGTCAACCACAGTTACCTTCTAACACTCTGAGGAGTAAAATCCCAATGAGGTTTCTATTCCGAGGCCATGTCTATGCACTTGATTACATTATCTACAGCAAAATGATTAAGTTGAAATAAATGTTGATTTTGTAATAATGGAGAATTTGAAACATTGAATCTGTTTTTTCAGGAATGACTTCATCATGCATGTGAGACAGTAATGTATGTTAAATTCAGTCCTGGAAATGTCCTAAATTTAGTGTGATTTCTTTAAATCAAAGGCAGGAGGCACTACATTACCCTTTCCTGAGAATTCTGACTAATTTCTGTACTAGTGGGCTGTCTCCTTCAACTAATGTATTCTTTAGTTGTGGTATTATACAAATGGTCAAGAAAAGCTCCTTCATAGGCTTAGACTACAAATAATCCTCCACACTTCAAAGATATGATCATGTAAATATACAGTGATTCATACATAGTATAACAGAATCTTAATTTGATTTTTGTTAAAACATTATCATGATACTACTAAAAATTAAGCCAAGGGGAGAATCACCTGTAAGCACACCTTGAACACAACTACTATTATTTATTTTCCCCTTGATCCTTTTTAATCTTTGTCTTCATCTTATACCATTATCACAGTAGGTCTATATCTTACATAGTCAAGATTCTTACTCTGACCAAGCGATGTAACTGAATAGCAATTTTTTGTTAACCAAATAATAATAATTAGATAATAGTAAATAAATAAATAATAATTTAAATAAACAGAGAATAAGCTCCTTCCATATATGGTTTAACTAGAGAAAGATATAAACAAAGCAACGAGACATAAGGGATTAATTACTAGAATTAGAATACAAGAGTATTTTCAATTAGAATGATCAGAATATGGGGGAGTAAACACATAGCATGATTAATCTTGGAATTTCTGTTCATTTTTCAACTGCACTTGACCACGGTGAATAAATACATCATCATGGCTCCCATACAACTTTGATTAAAAAGTCTGTCACGAAGAGTCTAACCTTTAAAATTTTTAATATAACCATAAAAAAAATTGAAAGGAAAAAAATGGAAACAAACAACCCCCAAATTTGTAATGGTGCAACTAATAAACGTATTCACGAGTTTAAAGATAAAAAAATGTCGACAGGACATTTCTTCGTTCTTTATTTCTGCAGCCACTTAAATAAGTGATGAGATGTGAGAGCCAAATCAGCAAAGAAAATAAGAATATTCCTTCAACACTCATTTCTGTATTAAAGCCACTGAAGATGTGTGTTTAAAAGTGCAGCACATAAGTAAAGTAAAATATTTCTCAACTCCAGTTAGACCCAGAACAAAATTAATCTGGTTGAACCCTTGAGAGAATTTGGGGGCAGCACCTAATTTTGTCCTACTGTCTCTCATTTCCAAAGGCCTACCAAACAGCAACTTAACTCTTAGGAGGAAAATCAAGTCATATTGATCTATAATCTGAATATGGTAACGGGAAGACAGAGACTGCAATAGCTCTTTCTGCAGAGTGCACACAACCAGAGACAGATAGGATATGAAAAACACACATGCTGAGATATCAAATATTCAGATTTAAAAGCAGTCACATCTGAGTGTTATACTTGTTCTTAATTTTATCTTAAACCTGCCCAAACTAAAAATATCCAGGGCAGGGGGCCTGGGTGGCACAGCGGTTAGGCGTCTGCCTTCAGCTCAGGGCGTGATCCCGGCGTTATGGGATCGAGCCCCACATCAGGCTCCTCCACTATGAGCCTGCTTCTTCCTCTCCCACTCCCCCTGCTTGTGTTCCCTCTCTCACTGGTTGTCTCTATCTCTGTCAAATAAATAAAATCTTAAAAAAAAAAAATATCCAGGGCATCCGTTTTCTTCAAATTAAAGTATGAAAAAAAATTAAAGTATGTTTCTGAATCTTCAGATTTTTTTCCTGTACATTTGCATTTCATAAATATTAAAAGCGAAAAATAAAAGGTAATTCTGATCTATCACTGGATTTTATCTTTTAATTAGCAACATTTTCCCAGAATTGTTTTCAAACGCTCAACATCACCCTTAAGGTCTTTACTGCATATTACAATGGAAGCTTTTATGATTTATGCACTTAAATGGCATCATCTGTGTGAAACCTGAGCAAAAATACAATCATCACTCCCTTGCTTAATTCTACATTCCCAGGCTTGAGTTATTTTGCAAAATCTAATCAATTTCATAAAACTTTCATGAAACCAAAATGAGAAGTTACACCCAGCTCCACTTTTGAGACCTAATGCCCCATTCATAATCATCCCATTGAAATCTTACTCTCAACACATAAAATGTGCCTTATAGGGTCTATAAAAAGGAATAACCCTGCAGGTGTCCCCCTCAAACCAGCAGGCTAAGAAAGCCTCCAGAGGAATTTAAAGTTACTAAATATACAGGAGGCCTTGGAACTGCCAATACTCTGCTGCTAAAAATCTGGGAAATTACTCATATAGACACTCATTTTCTTCACAGGAAAAATAGTTAGGAGCAACAATACAGAGAGGGATTAAATAGAAACATCAAATTTATTCAGCAAGACTCCTCACTACTATATGCCAATAGTAAATGTCAACAAGAGAGTTAAGATGAAGATACCCTTAGGGAAGACTGTCTTGAGAAAGTCACATAAGTGGCCATTTATTTGTGTTTGTTCCCTGACCATTTTAAGCAAGTTTGCAATAAAATTCACTTATCACATCAGTTCCACTTAGGATTTATCAATTGACATTTCTGTGGAATCATCCTAAACTACTAAAACATCTCACTGTTTTCTCTCAAGAAAACACCACAGTCAAACATTCATTAACACCCATTTTGACTGCTTGATACTCATGCCTTACTGATTATTAAATTTTGAACATTAATTACTCTTGCCTGAAAATGAATAGAGATATATGTTGGAAGGCAGGGGGTGTTTTTATTGCATTGCATTATTACATTGGCCACATCAGCACAAAAGCAGGGTTTCCGTAGGGACCTTCAGAAGCAATACTGATTCCTCTCTACTCACTCAGTATGCACTGTTTTTCTTTGTCACATCTACATAGTGGATGGATAGATAACACTTTGTCTTGAACTTGTATAGTAGCCACTATTATATATCTCTGGTCACCTTCCTGGTGCTCCAGAAAAGCCACTAAGTCCATGGCACCAAAGATAGCCTCCTGTCTCCCTACCCTCCCTCGACATGACAGGACACAAAAGATAACTGTCTCTCATGTCTTGGAAAACTGTTCACTCATAGAACAGTAGTAATAGGAAAAGAAGTGAGAATTATTATTGAAAAAGGAGTTCCTTAAGGATAAAGATTTTGTGCCAAATCCCAGGGTATGAAGTCTCTTGTCGGAGAGGAAAGCTATGTAAGATACTGGGTTTCGAATTTTCCTAGGAGTTTTAATGCAATCCATTCCACATTCCCTCCATTCCCCTCACTTGCCTTGTCCACTGTGAACAAGATACGGTAGCTAGGTAGAGGAAACCTTAGAGTTAAACGCTGAAAACTACAACTGCTTGTACCCATCACAGCAGTCATTCCAATGCATATTTTCGCATGCACAGTAAACTCAAAACAACTTTTACTTGTTTTATTTCTTGCTTCTTTCCTTCTTTACTTTGAATGTGACTATCATTACAGTCTTATTAAAGAGAACACTGCTCTTCCTTATCCTGTGATATCAAACTGGTTTATGCAATCTGCAAAACTCAAGGCAAATATAAATGCCTTCTCTTACAACTACAAGCTCCCCCAGATCACCCACATACATACAGAGGGTCCCAATTACTTGAAACATTTTTTAGTGTGGAAGATTTACACCAAGTAAACTAAAACCACGAAAATAACATTTAGTTTTAGCCTTAAAATATGGCATCTTGAGATTCATACCGAAGTAAATCATTATCTCTTCCTCACATACGAGTGACACCTTGGTTGGGCCAAGACAGAAGTAGATTAGGTTGTCTTATCCTCCTGCTACTAGAGAATCTATAGGACTTGGGGTTCTCAAAAGTAAGCAATGTTCTGTCTATCTAAATACCTATTTCTTTTCATCAAGAGGAATGAGGTGTATAGCTAACCCCAGGTTTGTGCTCTTTTCTGCTTACGACATTTCAGATCTGATAGATCTGTTCATTCAAGCAACAAGACATTTTTGCATTGAGAATAACTGAACACCTAATAACTTATATTAAGTTCAGTTAACCTCTTTAGCACCCTACACCTCTCCTTCAGAACAGTTATCCTAGTAAGTGTAAATAAACAATTATGTAGCATATAAGGTCCCTGTAGACAGAAGCTGTTTTGTTCACCCATATATCCATAGTATCTACCAGAAGGTCTGAAACATATGGTAATGTGTGCTGGATTATTAAATGGGTACACAGTAATATGCGTTGGATTACTGAACGAATTTTAATAAACTTAAAGTACTTCTAACTTGCTTCAAAAAGCTAAGTGTAAATGTCATCAAGTAAGTGTAATAAAATTTTTTAAACTCAATAAGCAGGAATTATATTGAAACTTCAAGACACAGAAACTCATATTCTATACTAGTCATATTCTTCCATCCGGCTTTAAACCAGGTCATTTTCTCATTATGTATGTAATACTGCACTGGATATCGGTTTTCACTACTGTTGAACAACAGCATAATGTCCAATGTTAGTTAGTTACTACCTATAGCAAGAACTTGGCAAATGTTCAGTATGATACAAAGTATAAGATATGAGACAATCTAGCATTTAATGTAATTCTCTGATATACTGGAGAGCTGTTTACTGGTCACAGCTTGAAAAAGTAAACTGCTCTTATGTAAAGGTTTTTTAATTTAAAAACACGAGTATCAAACTCTGCAAGGTGTCAGACACTCTTCTAGGTGGACAAAACGAATTCCTTTAGCACCCCCACTCTGGTGAGAGAAACAGAGAAAATAAGAGGCAATAAACAGATGATATGTCAGGAGGTGGTGTTAAGAACAAAAAATAATAAAGCAGGGATAAAAGGGCTAGAGAGTAATAAGCTAGAAGTGGAGGATGTATACTTTTGATTTACACAGAAGACTGAGCATTTACCAGTTCTTTAAACTGATGTCGTACATCGGCAGATTATTGAACTCTACCTGGTCAAAAGAAAACCAGACATGAGAATCGCAGCTCTGTTTGATGCATTCATCCATACTCATCATACCATACTCATACCCACTCATCAACCATACTCATCATACTCAACAATGTCAACTATTGTTGGTTTAAGCCAGGCTGAATCCGATAATAAGACCACAGATATTTGCCCCCCAGTGAGAAGAGTTATAAAATGCTATTATGACTCTATGGAAAATGGCAGGTCACCGGTTTAATGTAGCAGTTGCAGTATTGAAGAGTTTATGCAGTATAAATGGGTATGATGTTTCACATAAATAATTTTTTCTTTTTAAAGCCTTAAGTTTGCAACCTACTTTTATAGTACTATTATAAAACCAATTAGGTTTGGTTTATTTAACAGAGCTTTCTGCTGCCAAATAAAGTAGTACATGGATGTGTGTGTGTGTGTGTGTGTGTGTGTGTAAGTTCTTCTCTAAACCTTCCTGGATATAAAGTTCTGCATTCCATCCCTGCTCAAGTTGCAAATTTTAAAATATTCGGTATTGACTATTTACTAATGGTTATGTTTCCTGAGAGTTGAAAGACATAGCTACAATAATCAAAATATGCTCTAACAGGTGCCCTCATGACTTAAATCTACTTTTTACTACAGGTAATTGCATTTTCTTTTGATATGAAATTTAGGAAAGCATTGTAAATACACCCAGACCATTCTCCTATTTCATCTTTCCCCAGAATTCCCTTTTCAAAATTCCTGGAATCCTAACTTTATTCCATGAAGATTTTTAAGGAATAGTTACTGTGATTAATCATTGGCATCATTAACTGAATGTTTCAGATTTTCACATTATGCTGAACATTTTTGACTGGATCAATTATGGTAAATGCAAGATTTTTGTTCATCAAGGATAATCATTCCAATTTTGTTATAACCATCCTGCAGGGCTCTCTCCATTTGCATCAAAAAGTGAAATAGGATATTCAAACTAATGTTTATGTATGTGCTTATTCACACAAATACATATGTACAAGCTTATGAAGTGGGGGAGAAAGGAATAAAAAATCCAACAAATTGTTTAGTGTCCAAAAGGTAGGAAATGGCTATGCCAACAAGCGGCAACGCTTGGATGGGTTTCATCAGATGCAAACCACAATGTGCCTCCTAACGAGATCAAATTTGAGCCTATTTAGAATTCTCCGACTGTGTCTGAGCTCCACCATCAGGAGGATGCGGAAAGGGAGAACCACAGAGTTGATTCTAGTTGGAATATGAGAAATAAGAAGATGATAGAAGAAATGGCAAAAGAGAAGAATGACAGAGTCTTAATAAGGTCTGGGATGGGTCAAGGACACGAATTCAGTACTTTATCAAGGGCAGCCTTGGTTCCGACTTCATGCTCTGTTATCCCATCTGCCACTCGATTTCTGCCTGGTTACATCAATGAATATTCGACTTTTCATCTGAAGCACACTCCAGACCCTAATTCCCAGGGTTGCTCTTGTAAGAGTCCTTCTCTTAATTAATTTCATGACATTTGTTATAATTGAAAGTGATTTTATCCCTCACTTTTTCAGTTACTGTATGAAGTCACCCTGAGGACTGAAAACTATGAGCCACCGTGACGGGAAAACTGTTTTTAAAAATCAGCCAGAAAAGCGGTAATGAGTCTTAAAGATGGGACTGGCTTCACTTATTTCTTATAGGTCTCTCATCTATTGCTAAAGGAAATATTACAAATATTACCAACATTTTTTTTTCCAGGTACTTCAACACTGTGGCCCTGATTAATGCTTTCGGTTACTTTTTCTTCCAGGAGCCTTGGCTGCCAAAGGGTGACTCTGCACAAGAACATGTTTCTGACTTACATCCTGAATTCTATGATTATCATCATCCACCTGGTTGAAGTCGTACCCAATGGAGAGCTCGTGAGAAGGGATCCGGTAAGCATTGCATGATTTGCTTGTGATTTATTCTTAAGGACATAGTACCTATAAATAGTGACCATGGTGCTATTGTCTGACTCAAACAGCTGTTTATATGTGTGATCATATTTACTTTTACAGTTGAGTTTTGCATAAAGCATGGTGTATCATTTCTGTATAGTGATCGTAAGTAATTGCTATGTGCAGTAGTAAAGGGCTGGGAATAATTCAGTCATAACCAAATAAGAATTATATAACAAATCATGACTTTTACTATTGATCAAAAATGTACTCACATCCATGGGAAGTTTACTGAGCACATATTGTAAACATAGGCAATATCAGGTATACTAAGACAATGCCTCAATGTGTCACTAATGGGTTACAGGTAAGCCTATATAGGAATCCTCTTCGCTTCCTGACACAGGGCTGGGCTTGTGCCAGTCAACTGAGCTGTAAGTAGCTATGCATTTACTGTGGTAAGCCATATAAACACTGTCATGTTTTTGTCTGCATGACTTGAAAAAGGTCTAAATACCCCGAGCTCGCTCACTCTCCTTTCCCAGTCTCTGCTGATGATCCCCATTGACTGAGCTCAGCCATAAACTGAGGGCAAGGAAGCCCTGATGGAGATGTACAGATGGGTTTCTCTGGGCCCAGGGCAGTGGGAGCAGGATGGAGAGTGCATTTTAAAGCACAAACAGAAGCAATCTAGCACACAATGAATGACCAAGGGATATTTTCATTCTTGTTTCTCTGCTTAACTGTGTTATGCAAGCATCTGTAGATAGCCTCATCTTTCAAAACTGGCATTTGACAGCTCTGCCAACCCAAAGACAAAAATGCGTGAAATCTGCCCAGAGCGTGCATCCTGCGTGGCGGTGGCATGGCATGGGAAAGCAGCTCAACTTGGCTTCTAAGGAATCCACAGTGTTAATCATTTTTGCAGCGTGGATATATCCAGAAAGATACTATGGTCCATCTTTTAAAACCATGGTGTCTGTTATCTGAGACAGTCTTATCTTACCTGCAGAATGTGATCCAACGGGTTTATCTTGATGAGTTTTCTTTTTTAATGTCAGCTGATTTTAATAAAAATCATTTCATTTCATCTAGTCTTCCCACGACCCTAGCAAAGGATGGATATTATTCCCATTATTAACTGAGTAAACCAAGGCTCAATAAAGGGACAGGTCCTCTCTACTGTGGTAATTTAGAGATGGGATTCAAACCAAGACATGTCTCACTCAGAAGCCCATCCTGTCTCCTATATACCACATGGTGCTCTTGATTTATTTCCTTAGGAAGATGTGTTCTTAAAGAAAAGGGCTCAATCATAAAAAAAAAAAAAAAGAAAAGAAATCTTGCCATTTGTGACGACGTGGCTGGAATAGAGGGTATTATGCTAAGCAAAATAAGTCAATCAGAGAGAGACAATTATATGATCTCACTCATATGTGGAATTTAAGAAACAAAACAGAGGATCATAGAGGAAGAGAGGAAAAAATAAGACAAGATGAAATCAGAGAGGGAGACAAACCATAAGAAATCATAGGAAACAAACTGAGGGTTGCTGGAGGGGAGAGAGATGAGGGGATGGGGTAACTGGGTGATGGACATTAAGGAGGGCACGTGATGTGATGGGCACAGGGTATTATATAAGACTGATGAATCACTGACCTGCACCTCTGAACCAGTAATACATTATGTGTTAATTAATTGAATTTAAATTTTTAAAAAAGTAAAAAAGAAAGAAAGAAAGAAAGAAAGAAAGAAAGAAAGAAAGAAAGGGGCTGAGCCATTCCAAAGTGGTAATTGTCCATAGTTGGATGCATACACTATGTTTAATTAGGGAAGCTGACTCCTACTAAGATGTAGAAGCAATTAACTAAGCATTTCTCAGCAGAAAAGACTCAAATTTTAGGTTTCCCATACCCCATTAAGTGTGGAAATCCTGAAAAAGTTTCTATCTATGTGGAGGAGGCCAGGAAATGGCACTTTAGTCATTAAAGAATCAATGCGGTGTTCAGCCACATAGTGAAGTACTGTAAATTCTTGAGTAGGCTCTCTCCCATACCCACATGTCATTCCACCAGCCCACTCTCTAGAGGCTTGTAGGGTGAAGGGGGCCTCTTATCCATTGGGTAAGACCATACTAGTTTAGTATGGTCTTCCCTAAATAGTCTAAATTCAGGATTTTTCTGAATTCGCTGTTCAATTACAGAAGCCATTTAACCTTATCCATCAACGAGAAAAATAAAAACTGCCCTGCTTACTTCCAAGAGCTTGTCCTGGAGTCCCAAAAGAAGCATAAAGCTTTTAAAAATTCCCAAGGGCTCAATATTGCAAGTGATTGCTCACAGGGTTGCTGCTAACTCTTGCCCTGCAACTAACGCCCTAGGTCTCTGCACTTGGCTTCCCTAACTCATCTATTAGTCTACTCATTGCTCTTAACAGTCTCATGAGTTATCATCACGGGGTGTTTTCACTTTCATAGATACTTTAGGGGCAGACGTGCCTGTATACTTTGCCAGTCACCATGCACAGACTGCCTCTTAGCCATCACCAGGTCCACCTGGCTCCGCCTTGCAGCTTCTCTATTGCCTGGAAACGTATAATAAAGCCTGTAAGCAGATGTCCAGGGACCCAGTTCAACCACCGTGCTGCTGATCTCCTGGGAGAATGTAAGTGTGAGCATAGAGGAGCCAGAGATATTAACAGGAAGCTTTCTCATGGAAGAGTGAGGGTGGCTCTGTCGCACACATTAGGCACTCTCAAAATGACCTAAGTTTGAAAAACAGGAAAGAAGCTTATCTTTTTGGCATGACTAGCACCTGGTTCTGCCAATCAATACATTGTTAACCTAACAGACTTATTACTTTTAGCTATGCGAGAACAAACTTCCTAGGGAAAAATAGTAAAATCTTGAAAGGTAGACTTTAATCCAATCAATCAAGTGTTTATTGAGTGCCCCAAACTCAAATTTTAGTCTTTAAGCTGAACTGAATTCATAGAATTTGGGGAACATAGCTATTTATGACATTCCCTTCACTATCCCTAGAAATAGACCACACCTCATGCACACAGGGTTTCCTATGTCTCTCAACCATACATGGGGGATTCAGCCCTTTGTTTACCTATTTCCAAGTGTTTTAAGTTTTGGGTTTTTTTTTTTTTAACGGAAAACAAAGGAGCAAAAAGACTGTGTTCCTGAAAGAGAAGCCTCATCTCCTCTGAGGGCAGACAAAATGAGAAAAAGCCACCAATAATAAGCCACTGGCAGTGGGAAAAAGGGAACGGTCATAATGTGTGAACACCCTGTGCCCTCTTTCACATTTCCAGAAGTCTTTTTATTCCATAAGACAAAATTTGGAAATCTGCACCCTTTACCAAATACATATAAATAGTGTTGGCTAAAAAGAAATGGCTACAATGACAAAAATTATTTCATATTTGTAAATCGTAAAGCATAATGCACTTGGCCCCCCAAAACTAGGTCATTTGTGTTTAGTACGTTTTCTGTTTGCGACAGTCATTGTCTTCCAGTGAGATACTGCTAAATCTCCTTTCTAACTCTCCGTATGCCAACACACAGAGCTGCTCTCTCTAAGCAAACTAAGTCAGTTCAAGAAAGGGCAAGTAAGAATCCTCGAGTAGACGTGTCTTATATGTTCTTCATCCCTGAAACTGCTTATTTCCACGAGAGACACAGATCTTGAAATCTGTGTTGTAGCTCACCTTGAAAATACATATTCTGTCATAAATGGGTTCATAGAAGCCCAATTTATTTATTAAGTATCGCTTCCCATCCAGAAGACTCTGAAAGTGAACTGCAATTGAAACTATAAATTCAGGCATCAAGAAAGGAGAAATTTTCCCTGTTGTAATAATATATCTAAATGTATAGGGGATAAGCAAGAACTAGGAAAAGTTTAAGTAGGAAAGCCCCATCTTTTCTAAGAGTTAAGTTCTCCACCTCTAAAGAGACAGACAAAATAACATCTCAACACTGAGAATCAGGTCATCAATATATTACTAAGTCACATGCAAAATTATATATTTAAAATTTACTTTAAATGAATTATTTGAAATATTGCATTTTTCTTGAAAAAGTGACATTCCAGAAAACTTAGATTAAGGTTTATCCATAGCCAAGAAGAGTGGAGTTAATAAAGAAAAGTCCAAGGAAAGACCAAAAAAAAAAAAAAAACCCACAAGAAATTTTTGAAAAGGGGAAGTTATTGGACATTGTCAATTACAAGTACCAATTGCAGTTACAACTAACAAATATATATATATATATATATATCAAATATATATATCAAATATATATATCAAATATATATATATAACTGCAGCCATAACTTAAAGCATACTTATCAGCATTCCATTTATCTATGATTCAGGTATGTGTCTCCTTTAAAAGAACAGAATATATAATTTTTAAAGACACTTTTTCTCTTATGCAAACTAAAGGCAGAGTTGTGGATTATTTTTTCATTTTGACCCAATTCTCAGGTCACTGAATCAGCAGTTAAGAGGCAGAAAGATTTTCCCTCCCAGTGCCCAAGGGAATATATTAAAAAGAAAGTTATTTCTTGAAAAGGAGGCTGCATCATCCCCAGTGCTGTTGCACTACTTCTATAAGAGTTGATTTTGCTGGGGGCAGAAGAAGCAATGTTCTCACTCCTCAGTAGGGAATCCCCATGGGTTTGTGGTCCCTTTCCCATCAAAGTAGCTAGTTTCTTCCCTTGGAAGTTTTTTAGTTAGGCAGATTCTCTCCTGTAAAACCAAGGGTGAGAATTTCATTCCTTGACATTCTTTTTTAAAAAGTTAAACTCAGAATAACTCATGGCATAGATAAGGGCTGAACAGAGCCTCAGTTTATTGAGTGATGTGAAAATTACCCATTGTCATTTGTGTCATTTGAGCATTTCATTTCCATAATATCTAAAATTTCATTTTCTTGTTCTATCTGCTTATTTGATAATCTTCATGTAGAGAGTCAGGAGGCAGAATTAAAAGCATTGTTCTTACTGCATCTAAAGGAAGCTGGCAGCATATTTGTCATTTTCTAGAAAGAAATGTCTCTCTGTACCTTTTCTTTGGGTCTAAAAGGGACAATACAGGGAAATTAGTTTTTACCGGGAACCTGGGCCCTTTGCACTTCAAAAGCCAAAATAAGCCAGTCACATTTTCTATAGCCTCTTATATAAGTAAAGTCAGATGGGTCCCAAGTTGGGAAAAACAAAATGAATTTCTTCTAATTTTAATTTGTTCGGGACAGTTGAGCTACCAGACTATTGTTCAGACTATGTCAGAACTTCATTCTTATCGCAGGAAGATCAGTTTGGAATGGATGCCGAGAACTGAGACACCGGAGACAGATGAAACCCAGGGTTGGAAACTGGACTCCTCATACCCAGCCCAGAGGAGGCTGGTGCAAGGGAGGGCATCTCAGTGTGAGAGAGATGACAGGGACAGCAGAGTTTTTGAGATGAGAGAGATCAGTGCAGGTAAAAATAGACTGGAATTATCCACTTTAGTAGCCTATGGAAGAAATTGGAATGAAAAAGTATGATGGATTTGAGGGACAATGCAGAGAGAATGATGGTAAGGAAATATCCTACTCCGATCTTTTATGCCATTTCACTTTACTTATACATCAAAACCAATAAATGGTATTTTATTTTATTTTTTTTTTAAGATTTTATTTATTTATTTGACAGAGATAGAGACAGCCAGCGAGAGAGGGAACACAAGCAGGGGGAGTGGGAGAGGAAGAAGCAGGCTCATAGCAGAGGAGCCTGATGTGGGGCTCGATCCCATAACGCCAGGATCACACCCTGAGCCAAAGGCAGACGCTTAACCGCTGTGCCACCCAGGCGCCCCAATAAATGGTATTTTAACCAAGATCATGTGGTGCAGAAAAGTATGGAAGATTTCCTTATTTCTTTTAAAATTTGTTGTTTATAACTGACCACTTTCCCATATGGATTTGAAGAATTTATTGCTAAAATGGCTATAAAACCTCAGCCCAACCTATAGTTTCTCTCATGGCCAATCCGGGTGGTTCCTCTGCACGGGAAACCAGTGACTTACAAATGGTACCTTGTGAGATGGTTTATGTAGCGAGGCTTCATGTCAACGTTTGCAGCTAGCTTCCCCTGCTTGGAAAAGGCTATCATGAATTTCTTATAGATTTGTTTTCATTCTCAAAAAGCTTCTAGTTGAAACAGAAGGAATTTTTTATTCTCCCTTGGTGGTACACACTGTTGGTTCGTTGCTAGGAAGCTATGGAGCAAGTCAGTTTGAGATTTGCTGTGCTTAGCGGGATTGCTCCAGATACTACGGCATTGATCTCACTGATCTTACAGGATCTCAAATCCTTAGCTCTTACTCTTACTTACAGATTATTCTGCAACGTTAAGCAACGTACTTATCCTCACTTTTCTAATGTGTAAAGTGCAGGTGATAATAGCACCTTCCTCGTAGAGTCGTTTGTGAGGGTTAAATGAACTGATACACTTAAAATCTTCAGAACAGTCTGGCACATAACAACTCTCAAATGTTAGCTATTATTATTTACATTCTAGTTGTTACCATTGTCGTTAGGCCTCAAGCACTTGTCATTTTCTCACGGTGGCACCTAGTTTCATTTCTGCATTACACAGCGTAGATTTGGAAACTTCAGAGCATTTGAAAAAAAAAAAAAAAACTGCTTAAATCCAAAAGGGACCAAGTGTAAAAGCACAATGCCGAGAATACTCAGAGGTTAGTAAATCAGAAATGACGAAAAGGGCGGTGGTCTGAGAAAATAAAACTAAGTCAGTATTGGCTTGAGAACCTCTAGTGAAAAGTGACACGATATCTTCATTATACCATACAGAGAAGGGCTCTTGAACGTAGCAAGCTGTTAATTTGTATTCCCCTGTCGCATTTCTTTCTTTTTTTTTTTTAAGATGTTATTTATTTATTTGACAGAGAGAGAGACAGCCAGCAAGAGAGGGAACACAAGCAGGGGGAGTGGGAGAGGGAGAAGCAGGCTTCCCGCTGAGCAGGGAGCCTGATGGGGGGCGGGATCCCAGAACTCTGGATCATGACCTGAGCCAAAGTCAGACGCTTAAAGACTGAGCCACCCAGGCACCCCTCCCCATTGCATTTCTAACAGGTTTTTTTTCCATCCTGTGTGTATCCTGCTTTTCTGTTTACTGTGGCTTTGTTTTCTGAACACTTCCAGAGTGCTTCCTTTGCCAATTTGTAGGTCATCTTCCAACTTTCTTATCTTACATGGGACTTTTATCTCCAATGCTTTTTTCCCCCCAAACACACCAAATCATGACTACAGTTCCACAGATTCAAGCTCATTTTCTCTCAGGCTTTATCAGAAATCAGCTCAGGATTGCATGACAGGCTCACATTTAATTGAAAATGTTACATCCTTAATTCCTCTGGAGAAAGACTGCAGTACTTCCTTACAAAGTTATTTAATGCTGACTTTCTGACTGGGGAATTTTTCTCCTTCATTCAGCTAGCTTTAAAGACTGTACAAGTTGACAATTTTCAAGTTGATATGAGTGTCTTTTGCTCCTTCGTTTATCAACTGCACTGGCATCTTGACAAAAAGTACCGTAATTCCATCTCACGAGGTTTTAGTATACATGTGAATCAAAGTCAGGACTTTCCCACTGTATTGTGAGTCTACTGGAACATAGATAATTAGGATTATCGGCACTGAAAGGCCAGCAAGTAACCAAAACAGGAATCAGATATTGAGGAAATTCCTTCCATACCCTAAACCTATTCAGAGTGGCCCATAGACCAACAGTATCAGGATCCCCAGGTACTCCCTAGAAATGCAGAATCTCAGGTCCCACGTTAGACCTTCTAAATCATGATCTCTACTACTGGGGCCCAAGAACCTGTGTTTTAACAGGCTGTACAAGTGATTTTGATGCATGCTAAAATTTGAGAAAATCACCCCCATAGGAAGATAATTACTGTAGATGCCTTTATTATTTACATTTGAACCGCACATATTTGGAAGGATGCATTATAAAATGCTTTCAGGAACTCAGACTCCTGTAAGCAAACCATAGCCACCCCTTTTAGAATTTAATATCAAGAAGTCGATTAGGGGCACCTGGGTGACATGAGTTCGTTGAGCGTCCAACTCTTGGTTTTGGCTCCAGTCATGATCTCAGGGTGTGGGATCAAGCCCCACATAGGGCTCCACATTCAGCACAGAGTCTGCTTGAGATTCTCTCTCTCTCTCCCTCTGCGACCCTCAACCTTATAAAATAAATAAATAAATAAATCTTTTTTAAAAAGGAGTAGGTTAAAGGGCATTTTCAAGCTTGTAAGATAAGTGGAGGGATGGAGAGGAAAAGTTACGCAATATTCCGTTTTAGTTCTCCATGTATCAAAATAACCCTCTCACTTCAATAGAAGAGAGCTGGGGAAATAACCAGCCTAACTAAATGTCAGTCTCACTTAATCCATCCTCCCTGGTGGACAAACAAAATGTTTGCCCACAAATTCACTGTGTTGTTCACTCCAGTTCCAAATAATTCAGGGAAGATCATGGAGATGCAGCCCCATTCCCCAAAAGTTTGTGCCCACGTAAAACAGAATGATCTACACATCATGTACATACAAGAGGCAGAACAAGCCGGAGACATAGTGCCGGCTGGTGCCTTGTTGACGTACATATATATGTTGGCCAGCTCTACCTGGAACATTCACGGAAGAACAAAAATGTGATTTCCAGAAGCTTATCAGACTCCAGCAAAATCGACTAGAAGATCAGAATCCTTTTTGTTTTGGCTTTTAGTTGTGATTAACCTACCTCTCTCCCACGAGGATTTTCTTCTCTACATGTTTACCCACCACTCCTCCCCATCTCCTAGTTCTTCTGCATGGTTTCATCCCAGTTTTCACCTGTGACCAATCCTGGTGGTCTGTGTGGAAGTGACTAGAACATGGACAAAGGGGCGCCTGGGTAGCGCAGTCGTTCAGCGTCTGCCTTCGGCTCAGGGCGTGATCCCGGCGTTCCAGTATCGAGTCCCACATCAGGCTCCTCCGCTGGGGGCCTGCTTCTTCCTCTCCCACTCCCCTGCTCTGTACCCTCTCTCGCTGGCTGTCTCTCTGTCACATAAATAAAATAAAATCTTTAAAAAAAAAAAAAAAAAGAACATGGACAAAGCCCTAATCTAAGTAGTCATTCACCGGAGACTGCATTGCCCCTACAGGCCTGACTGCTTTTTCCAAAGGAAACCCCACATTGACTCTGAAAGCATAAAATACGTCTTCCATTGCACCTAGGCCCAGGGTGGCATGTTTCCCTGGAGAAACTGGAAGAAGCCCTTTCCAATATTTCCTGATTCACACAACATCCTGAGACACCCGTGAATGACGCAAAACACTTCTCTGGAGTAGCACTACTGCAGCTCCCCAAAAAGTTCTAAAGAGAAGTTGCCCTGAAAAAAGTAATCACAAATCTCCCTCATAGGAAGATAAAGAGACCTTGAGGATTTAGAAATATCATTTAGAAATAAAAACACCTCTGAAAAGAAAATGTACACTCCTGTGACTAGAGCAAGGTAAACGCTAGTCTGAAAAGCAGACATGTGATAGGAAAAACCTAGGATAAAAACAAGAAGGTGAAGATCTTCACTGAAACCTGAAATTTGAGGGTATGAAGCACCAGGCCAGATGTAAGCTACCTTTGAAATAAATATATCACATTCCAGAGAAACATTCTCATTTCTCCCTCTGAACTCTGCACATTTGGAATACAATTCAATGGTTGATATGTTGGGGAAACAGATAACATTCCTAACAGCATGAAATAATCAGTCACCTAATAAAGAAATTGATTTAAAGAATATAAAGTTTTGGGGCACCTGGGTGGCTCAGTCGGTTAAGTGTCTGCCTTCAGCTCAGGTCATGATCCTGGGTCCTGGAATCGAGTTGTGCGTCAGTCTCCTTGCTCAGCAGGGAGTCTGTTTCCTCCCTCTGCCCCTCCCCTCCATGTGCACATGCACTCTTTCTCTCTCTCTCAAATAAACAAAAATCTTTTAAAAAATAAATAATATAAAGTTTTGCTTATAAATTTACAAATTATTCTCCTTAAAATGAAGGCCTAAAGAGAGAAACAGTATTGTGGAGTTGTATGATACTAAGGGTGGTGGGTGTTAACATTTGCCTATAAAAATAAAATTCTTGAATAATCAAAATTATCCTCCAGAAATCCCTTAAATCGTCTATCAAGTACAATATACATTCCTTATACAGAAATGCTTATGCACACAGAAGTTTGAGGATACTTTGGGTTGTTTTTCTGGGCAACTTTCTCTGTTGGGAATGATGAGTTCCTTGCTTTCAAATAGTTTCCAGAATAATAAGGGACCACTTACAAAAGGGAGAAAATGGCAGTGATAAATAACATCGCTAATTTTTTGCTAAGTCTTTTTGGAAACATTGTAAAACTGATACTATTTTAGAAGGAAAGAAAAGCAATAGAAAAGATGAAAAAAGTAAGTCCTTGACTCTAAAAATGTAAAATAATTTACCTTCTTTTGGTTATATACCAAAATATTCAGATACCTCATTCTCCCATAATATGCCTCCAGACACAGTTCACAACCTCAAATAATTAAGTAAGGGAAATAAAACTCTTCTCAGCATCCCTTGTCTCTCTGATCTAGTATCTCCCATTTTGTTTTGGTCTTATAACTGGGTTCAATAGTGCTTACAATGAATGAGAAATAAACACACGTTCCCCATCATATCACAGAGAATGGGAACACTTGTAAACTTTTTCACGTAAAACCAAAAGCTAATTATGAAAACCCTCTCCAGTAAGAATACTTTAAAATGATCCTGAAATCAAAATTCCTTCTCACAAATAGGGGGCAGACTGATGAAGGGCCCCATAGAGTAGGACCTTTTTCAGTCGTTTAAGAGCATGTTTTCTCTTGATTTTCTGTTTTCTAAAGAAGTGCTGTTTGGAATGATGCGGTGGGGAGAAGAGATACTAAGTATATTTGACTCAGACAAAAGCTTGTTTTCTTTTAATTGAAATGATAAGGGAAGCAGCAAAAGACATACTTTTAAATAGGCTTCATATAAAGATGGCCACTGTAGAAAAATGTTTCAATTGCATATATAAATAGTACTTCAATGGGGAGCATCCATCTTCCTGTCACATGCAATTGAATTCAGCTGATAAATAAGTCTTGCATCTCTCCTTTATGAGAAAAAAAAGTGATTATGGATTTTACATGTAATAAGCTCAAAGGCCTTGAAAAGTTCTGTATGATTTGCATGCTGTGTAAATAATTAAAAAATGTGAACCATTGTGACAGAGTAAAAAAGTAGATGTATTATCAAAATTAAACTACCCCAGGTTTATAGGCGACTATATTTTTAAATATGTTATTTAATCATTATCTCAAGACTGGGAATGTATTAAGATAAACTGCAAATCATGAAGATTGGAAGTATTTTCAGAAAGATGAATTTGTATGCCCAGTTTGAAGAACTCCGTGCAAAGAGAAGGAGCTGCTTTAGCAGGGCTACAGGGTATAAAGACAGTGAACTGTTGACTTTGGGAATGCTACCTTCTAAAGATACCAAAACTTAGAAGAACATGGCAGAGACTCAGGAGGGCCCCCTGCCAGGGATCCTGCCCAGCACTGTAAGTTTTTTTATTGGTGCCAGTAGCCTGACCCCTTCAGACATTTGCAAGAACCATAGGTCTGTTAGGAAAAAAGGACCCTGGAATTTATCTGTCAAATTTTGATTAAGCAGCTCTTTTTCGGGTTCTTGAGAAATAATCAAATTAGGTGTTAAAATATTTTCAGTGAACAGCATTATAGACACTACCCAAAGCCATATTCATTTGACTTAATTAGCATCTACTGCTCACCTTCTGTATAAATATTATTGGGTTTAAACTCTGAGGGTCGTGATAGGAGAAACAGCAGAGACAAAAAATGGTCAAGCAGACACATATTTAACAGCAATTACATGTTCACTCAATATGGAATCTAAATGTCCATTAAGTAAAATGTAACAAGGAATTACCCTGGTAAATTTAACCAATGGAGACCAGAAGTCTTTATTATTCGGGGTTTTTAAAAATATCTTTTCCTTCAAGCAAACCATGTAGATTGACCTATCAATTCATCTTCCCTGGCTCAAATAAATATAACTTTGCACTCTTCCTTCTGTGCTAAAATGAGCTGATGAGAAAACATTTTTAGAAGCTTCAGGGAAACATAAATAATCATGCTTAATCACTGGAAATCACTCTGAACCCAGAGCAAACTCTCTGCTTTAAAACATGACAAACCTGGCAGCTTTGACTTGACAGAATTAATATAGACGCTGAACCTATTCACCTGA
>NC_048218.1:142984300-143061395 GCF_002007445.2 Ailuropoda melanoleuca | reverse complement strand
CGCTCCCGGAGCTCCCTTCTCAGCCTGCTGTCTCAAGCGTGCGGGTCCGCGGTCTGTCCGCTCCCCCTTGCAGGTGGCTACCGCTTCCCGGCGCCCTGACACGGCGGCTCCCTCCCCCTTCTGTTTAGCTTCCGATATCTGTGCGCGGTTTCACGGCTCCCCGCTTCGTACCTCGATACTCAGCGCTGGAGATGTTCATTTGTAGAGATCCAGATGTATCTTCCTGCGTCTCAGGCTGATTCCGTGGATGTTCCTGCTGGTCTGGTACCTATCCAGCTCAACTCAGGGGACCGGCTGAAAAAGGGGTCCCCTACTCCTCCGCCATCTTTCTCCATCTCTCCCCTTATTGTCCTTTTGATACCTACCTGGTTTTAAATGATGCTCACTGTTTCATTTCTGCTGTTGGTAAATTGTGTCTGCCCTTTTTCTTTGTCATTCTTAGTAGAGGTTTGTCAATTTTACTGATCTTTTCAAGAAAGCAAATCTTTGTTTCATTGATTTTCTCCATTATTTTTCTATTTTCAATTTAATTGGTTTTTGCTCTTATCTTTATTATTTCCTTCCTTCTGCTTGCTTTGGGTTTATTTTGCTCTTCTTTTTCAAGCTTTTCTAGGTTTTTGAGGTAAGAACTTAGATGGTTGTTTTGCAAGTTTTCTTCTTTTCTAATTTATCTAATTTCTATCTATCTGATTTCTTCTACCTGGTTTATCACTATAAATTTTCCTTTCAAAACTGCTTTAACTGTGCCTCACAATTTTTGACATGTTGTATTTTCATTTTCATTCATTGCAATGTACTGTTTAATTTCACTCGAGACTTTTCTTTGATCCATGAATTATTTAGGAATGTGTAGTTTTAGTGTTTAGCAATTTTCCTCTTATCTTTCTGTTACCCATTTCTAATAAGATTCCATCATGATTGGCAAACATATTCTGTATGACTTCAGTTATTTTATTATTTTTTATTTTTCAATTTATTTGACAGAGAGAGAGACAGCCAGCGAGAGAGGGAACACAAGCAGGGGGAGGGGGGAGAGGAAGAAGCAGGCTCCCAGCAAAGCAGAGAGCCTGATGCGGGGCTCGATGCCAGGACCCTGGGATCATGACCTGCGCCGAAGGCAGACGCTTAACGACTGAGCCACCCAAGCGCCCCCTTGATTTCAGTTATTTTAAACTGTTGAAATTTGTTTTATCTTTTAGGATGTGGTCTTGGGCACTTGAAAAAAATGATTTTCTGCTGTTGTTGCATGAACTATTCTATAATTGTGGCTTGGAAACTGTTGGTTGATGATATTAAATTCTTCCATAGCCTCACTTATATTCTGTCTAGTTGTTTTATCAATTGTTAGGAGAAAGGTGCTGAAATATCCAACTGTAATTGTGGATTTGTCTAAAATAACAAGTTCTATCATTGTTTCCTTCAAACATTTTGCAGCTTCCTTCTTTGGCATACACACTTCTAGGATTGCTATGTCATCTTGTTGGATTGACTTATCATTAAGTAATATTCTACTGTCTCTGGTCATTTTCTTTGCTCTGTAGTTTACTTTATCTGACATTAATATTGCCACTCCTGTGCTTGTTACATATCTTTATCCATATTGTTCTATTTCAAATGACTATCCCACAAAAAAAGATATAGTTGGATCATGTTTTTAATCCCCTCTACTAATTCCATCTTTTAATTTCTGTATGTAGGCAATTTATATGTAATATAATTGTTGGTATGTTGGGACTTATGTCTACTATTTTATTTTTTTCTTTCTGTTTGTTCTTTCTGGTTTTCATTTCTCTGTCTTATTTTCCTGACCTCATGCAGTAACTTGAAATTTTTTTCTACTTTTATCTACAGTGTTTTTGAGTGTATGATTTCATAGAGCATTTTCCAGTGGTTGCTGTAGATGCTACATTATATATGCATAACTTACAACAGTCTAATGGTATTCTCTTACCAGCCTGAATGAAGGGTAAAAATCTTACTTCCCTTTTTACCCCCTTACCCTACCCACTTATAATTATCCACATATATAATTATCTTAAATATTTCCACTACATACATTTAGAGCCATGTCAGACAGTGCTTCAACAAACATAATTTAGAAAATGGAAGAAGAGAAAGTTTATTGCAATTACCAACATTTTTGCTTAGTGTGTTCTTTTTTCCTTCTTCATGTTTCAAGTTTCCTTTTCTTTCTTTCTTTTATTTTTAAGATTTATTTTAGAGAGAGATGGTTGGGGAAGGGCAGAGGGAGAAGGAGAGAAATCCTCAAGCAGACTTTCCGCTGAGTGTGGAGCCCAACGTGAGCCTTGGCGTGGGGTTCAATCTCAGGGCCCTGAGATCATGACCTGAACTGAAATCAAGAGTCTGGCACTTAACCAACTGAGCCACCGAGGTGCCCCTCAAGGTTCCTTCTCTTATCATTTCCCTTCCGTTTAGAGAGCTTCTTTTAACCATTCCTTTAACGTAGGTTGTGTAGGTTACACCATTTTACATTCCCACCAACAGTGCATAAGGGTTCCTTCCAGTTTCTCTATATCCTAACCGATACTCATTATTTATTGTTTTTTAATAAGAGTCATCATAATGGATGTAAAATGATATATCATTGTGGTTTAAGTTTGCATTTCTCTAATGATTAGTGACATTGGTCATTTTCATATGCTTGTTGGCCATTTGTATATAATCTTTAGAGAAATGTTTATTCAAGTCTTTGACTATTTTTAATTAGGTTATTTGTGTTACTGAGTTGTAGGAAGTATATATATATATATATATATATATATACACACACACACATATATATATACATATATATACATATATATATATATATTCTGGATGTTAACCCTTTATCGGATATATAATTTGCAAATATTTCCCCCCATTCTATAGCTTGCTTTTTCATTCTGTTGTGTCTTCTTTTTTTATTATGTTATGCTAGTCACTAACATCATTAGTTTTTGACGTAGTGTTCAATGATTCATTATCTGTGTAAAACACCCAGTGCTCATTACAACACGCGCCCTCCTTAATACCCACCACTGGACTACACCCCCACCCCCGAAACCCTCAGATTGTTTCCCGGAGTCCATAGTCTCTCATGGTTCGTCTCCCTCTCTGATTTCTCCCTCTTCAGTTTTCCCTTCCTTCCCCTGATGTCCTCCATGCTATTCCTTACATTCCACATATGAATGAAACCATATGATAATTGTTTTTCTCTGCTTGACTTATTTCATTTAGCATAATCCCCTCCATCCATGAAAATGAAAATGGTGGGTATTCATCCTTTCTGATGGCTGAGTAATATTCCATTGTATATATGAACCACATCTTTATCCATTCACCTGTTGTGTTTTTACTATAGTTTTTTGTTTGGTGCAGTCCTACAAAAGGGATTTACCTTAAAGATTAGTATACCTAGGGGCGCCTGGGTGGCACAGCGGTTAAGCGTCTGCCTTCGGCTCAGGGCGTGATCCCGGCGTTCTGGGATCGAGCCCCACATCAGGCTCTTCAGCTATGAGCCTGCTTCTTCCTCTCCCACTACCCCTGCTTGTGTTCCCTCTCTCTCTGGCTGTCTCTATCTCTGTCGAATAAAAAAAAAAAATCTTAAAAAAAAAAAAAAAAAGATTAGTATACCTAAAGCAATTTGCCTCCCTCCATTCTCTTTTTTATCTTCCCAACCTATTTTAAATGTGAGCCTTCTGATCTCTATAGGCCAAATTACTGAAAGAAATTTCACCTAACTCACTTTTTTTAGAAGGCATTAAATCTTCTAGGTTTCTGGTTGTCTTAGTATTGTAGGGAATCAAATTTCCACCAGTTTTGCATATCTTGGCCTCTTTGGCATTAATGTAGCTGTAGGGTATGTTTTTTATTCACTTTTTATGCATACAGGATTTACTAATCAAAAGAATAATGCCCTTTAACTTTGGACCATTGCTGTGTCACCTTTATGTCTGGAAAGGAAGGTAAATCCTGATCTGAATTTATATCTACCACTAGGAGGCAATATTCCTATATATTATTTCATGGAAGTGGGCTTCTATAATCTATTTGCCATAATTCTCCAGACTTATGCCCTCTGTTAGTTTGATTTCTCTCATGAATGATTCATTGGAATGGCTCATATTTTTTTAGCCATTTTTGGATCATACTTAAAGCTAACTATTACTGTTTGGATTTTGTTTATTCTAACCATTGCTATGTTTCTGTAACCCTGAATGCCACTAATTTTCCAAAGAGTAGACTGCCAATTTACAAACCAAATACTGCCCAGGAATCAGTCATTATCGGTTATTATGTGAAAAAATTACTCTGATATAGTAGTAGCCTCCAAGACCACTACCCAAGAAGCTATCTCAGAAGTCATGGGACAGAATGGCTCACAGACCAAATTAAGATGCTTGAGACATATGCTTTTTTAAATCAATTAAAATACACAACAAAAAGTAGAGGGGAAGCGATGGGTAACATGCTTTGGATAAGGCACAAGAAGGGTAGAAGAATTTTATTACCTGAGTTATGCAAGTTCATATATCCTCTCTCCCCTCTCTGTTGTATCAGCATTCTCCACTGATTGTGTAATTTTGAGAACCAGAGTTGAGGTCTGTCCAAGGAGTTTCCACAGGTGGAAGTCAATGCATACATTTGTTCTAATCAGAGAGGTGCAGAGAGGCACATATGCCTGACCACAGGTATAATTCATCAATTAGCCTGATAAGCTACTGTGGCTCTTGTTTATGTTCCTCGAGTAGAGGATAGAAGGGATCAGAATGGTTGTCACCAATGGGTAACCCAATTAAGACCTCAAAAATATAAAATGCTTCAAGTGTGTCTTATGAAAATTTGATATCTATATGGCACTTCCATCCCTTTCTAACTATATTTAACACTCATATGCTCTATTTACTTTATCTACATCTACCATAATATCATTCACAAACTATTTGCTTCTATACTTAGTTTCCATATCCTCCTTACTTCATACAAACTTCTCTATTCAGTTCCATATATCCTCCTTATTTTCCATAACTGAATTGAGTATTTTCAAATAATACAGCTAGCACACATTATAGCAAACAACCATTAATGAGGATAAAACGTCTCTCTCTATGTATCGACTGGAAGTATCACCAAGATACAGTTAGTTAGTGAATAAAACAAGAAAGAGAATTGTGTCTAGCATATTGCCCTTTGTGTGAAAAAAAAAGTGCTTATGTATTTGTTTGAAAGTATTTTTCTGATAGGATACAGAAGAAACCGGTAATGGTAATTTCCTCTCAGGAGGATAAGTTGATGGCATGTATATCTTTTTAAACATTCTAAATTTTATAAGGAAATTTTATAATTATATATATTAATTTATATAACCTATTAAAGTTAGTTAATTATTTGAAATTTTACTTATAAAAATACTAAATCATTTTTCTTTTTTATATACATGTATTAGAATAGCAGCACCATTGAACCTGACAGAAAATACAATGAGTGGACAAAAAAAGATGTAAATCGATGGTTGGAAAATCATAGAATTCATCAAAAGTATAGGGAAACCTTGACTGCAAAAGATGTGCATGGAGAAATCTTGAAGTGGTTAACTAAAAATCACCTTGTTGATATGGGCATAGCACATGGATGAGCTAACCAACTAGAACAGCTATTCAAAGAATTGCAGAAAACTTCCTCTGAAGATCCTATTCAGATATGCAAGATGAAAAAGGTAGTAAAACTGTTCCTAAAATACAACTTTTGATGCAAGAGGAAAACGGAGCACCTTCAAAGCAAAAGCAAAATGATAAAGAGAAATCAGCTATGGTTAATGCCTCTACAATGAGTACAGTTACTAAAGATTCTCAGCCACTAAAAACTAAGTTCATGGAAGATGAAATAGATGACACAAAGGAAAAGCAGCCATCCAGAGAACTGACATGCGTATCAATACCTTTTTGATGAATTTGTGACCCATATCCCTACAAATTGAATTTTAGTCTACAGCCTGAAACAGGACCACTACTCAATTTCATTAATCCAATACATGAATTCAAAGCCTTCACAAATAAACAGCCACAGAAAAAATGTTAAGGTGAAGTTTAGCGATGAAGTTTTTCAATTTGCTTCAGCTTGCATGAAAATTCACCTACCAATGGCATCATTCATTTTGGAGTCAAAGGCAAACTCCATGGAAAAACCATTGACATGAAAGTCACCAGTTGCACCAAAGAAGCTCTCATTGACTATTCAAACTGATGATCCACCAGTATTTTGAAGACCATCAGGTCCAAAAAGCAAAGAAAGAGCCAAGATTTGTAGGCATTTTACTGCCAAACAATAAGTATTCTGACAGATTTGTTATTGAGGTTAATATCATTCCAAAGTACTCTGGATGTGAACATGATTATTTCCAGACTAAAATGCAAAATCACAATAACAACACGGAAACAAAATCCAAAATACTTAGTCTTCATGCAAGAGAGGGGCAGGTCTAAGGACATCATGAAAAATAATGCCGATTCAGAGCTTTTAAATTAGATATAAAAGCACTGGCAGATCTAGAAAAGCAGCAGAAGAAAAATGCAAAATAAAAACGAATAAAAAGGAGAGTAGGGGACCAACACTTGTTAAATTGTTGAAAGGAAATCAGGATTTGTTTGATAATTCATACCACAACTGGTACACATTCTTGTAACAAATAAATGCCATCTGAATCAAATAAAACACCTAGATCTCCTAAGGGAAATTAAATTGTTTGCTGTTGGAGTTTAATCCCAAATCTGTGAGCAAGGGGGCAGTCAAAGCTTACAAAGAAAGCCAAGTAGCAAACCTTCACTTTCCAAGTCTATATGTGGAAGGGAAAGCTATACAAAATGCAAGGATTTCTAGTCTGAATGTTTATTAACAGTGCAGCTGGATTTTCAGCAGTGGCAGGTTAGACCTTAACAGTGAAAAATATAAATCCTTAGATCCAAGTTCCTGGTAAAGACAAAAACTATTACTCTCTATTACTCTCCTCCATGGATGACCCAAGAGACCTCTCCTTGAGACCTTATGTGTTTCTACCAAGATCTCAAAGGAATGTAAACTATATTGTGTATTTGTGTACACTTACGCATATGTCAGGGATGAAAAGTTCAACTTGAAGCAAAATTAACAAAACAGCAAAATGAATTATCAAGCTAATGTATTTCTGACTTAACTCTTGAAGAGATAAATGGCACTATTCTTAAACTAAAATCTGTCACTCAGTCTTTAAAGAGATTTTTGCCATCCATTGGTTCATCTAACTATTCTTCTGAAAAAGGAAGAAGTTGTTATGACCACTCTGGAAATTCTCTGTAAAAATGAATATGAAAGTACACTCTTAAAGAAGGACAAAAATAAAGAATTTGAATTCTTTTTTTTTTTTTTAAAGATTTTATTTATTTGACAGAGATAGAGATAGCCAGCGAGAGAGGGAACACAAGCAGGGGGAGTGGGAGAGGAAGAAGCAGGCTCACATCAGAGGAGCCTGATGTGGGGCTCGATCCCACAACGCTGGGATCACGCCCTGAGCTGAAGGCAGACGCCCAACCGCGGTGCCACCCAGGCGCCCCAAAGAATTTGAATTCTGGCATCAAAAGAAAAAGACTTCTATCGAGGTGGTAAAGTCATGGTGGAACTTCAATTTTTCTTCTATCAAAAAGGATAAATAAGAAAAACTTGAAGCAATGATTCAAAACTGGGCAGACTCTCCTAAACCAACATGTGCCAAAATTATTCATCCATATCATCATCCAGGCTGTGCTGGAACTACCCTGGCTGTGCACATTCTTTGGGAAGAATGCAAAGAGAGGGAACACAAGCAGGGGAAGTGGGAGAGGAAGAAGCAGGCTCCCAGTGGAGGAGCCCAATGTGGGGCTCGATCTCAGAATGCCAGGATCGCGCCCTGAGCCGAAGGCAGACGCTTAACAACTGAGCCACCCAGGTGCCCCAAGACAGGATTTTTCTGAAATTGGAGAACAGTGACTAATTTAATCACCTTCGGGGCAACCAACCGTTAGGAAAACTTACTTGGACGGCTCCTTGTTGATGATTTAAAGAACAAAATAGGGGCACCTGGGTGGCTCAGATGGCTAAGCATCTGCCTTCTGCTTGGGTCGTGATCTCCAGGTCCTGGGATTGAGCCCCACGTTGGGCTCCTGGCTCAGCAGAGAGTTTGCTTCTCCCTCTCCTTTTGTACCCCCCCCCCACTTGTGTGTGCACGCTCTCTCTCTCTCCCTCCCTCAAATAAATAAATAAAATCTTAAAAAAAATAAAAAGAACAAAATAATGGCTGTCTTCTCCAGGCCTCTATTAAGTACATTCAATATGAGCTAATAAGTTCATTCAATATGAGAAACCTCCAGTGATCCTCCTAATTTGCATGACGTCATAGACTCCTGAAAAAAGTGCCAAGATCTCAGATGATAACATCCTAATACAACAGCTATCTCCCAAAGAAAAGAGGTTAAATGAAAAAAGTTGAAGCACAACATAAAAATTTCAAAGATTTTTATTTCTCCATGATTATGAGAAACAATTTTTAATAAAAAGTACATATAAAATGTGACCAGAAAAAAAAATAAAAAGAAATTTAAAAAAGAAAATGTGGCCAGGAACATCCTGAAAAGACAAAATACTTCCACCAAGGAAACAGAACTCTTTTCTTTGCTGGCTTTTCTTAATTCATATATGCCTGATACCACTATCTCACTATCATAGTGTGAAAAACTCTTAGGAATCACAAACGAGAAGCCTTTCTGCGGAACAGAAAAACTTGAAGACAAGATAGGCACTAACTCTACAATTCGGATAAAAATTGGAATGTGGGAAGTACTGTGTAATATGTATTATTCACCCTTTGAATGCCATTTGCTCACTGGAAGAACTGAAGATAAGCTATCATTTGAATTAAAGTCATATTACGCTGGATATGCAAAGAGAAAATGTGCTCTACAATACAGTATAGGAAAGTAAATTTTTCCAAGATATGCAAACACTGCTGCTCCCTAGAGAGCATAATGAACATGAAGGTAAAACTGGAACTTGATTTTCCCCCATTTATTAAAGCACTACATAGAAATGAGGGAAATGTGTCAGTTAAAGAAGTATTGCTTGAAGGTATTCATTGGTTCAGACAAAATACATTAATTTGCCAAGCCTTTGCAAGACACTTCCACATTAAAGAGAAGGACTTTGCAATACTCTAAATTAGGCAAATCAAGCAAAAAAAAAAAAATAGAACCTGAGAATTCTTATACCTCAGATACACTGGGTCAAGTCTACAAAAGTAAAATAAGATGGGGAATAGAGGATAATGGAAGAAACAAGAACATTTCACTTGATGATTTAACTGATCTTCTGGATGTAGCTGTATATGCCTCCAGTGCATTCAAAGAATCTCAACAGCAAAGTGAAGATAGAGAGTATGGAGTGAAGGAAAGGTTTTCAGAAGTCAAAAATACGGTACAAAACTTACAATATAGCTGGATATCAAGGGAGATAGAAGTTGGGCTCTACATAATCCAGATTCTCCAGCTCATTCCTTTTTTTTTTTTGACAATAAAAATGAAATGTCTAAAAGAAATATGATCAATTTCATTATCAGTAGTGATATTCCTGGAGATCCAAAGAATGAATTTAAATTAGACCTTAAAAACTTTGTTCCTTATCTAATTAACTTACAATTTTCTTTGAAAGCATCCTTTGACTTTTTTGATGGTTATTTTGTCCTTCTAAAATTCAGGAACGACATTAAACAAAATGAACAGGCCAAAACTCAGAGAAAGATGACTGTATATTTTAAGAAATTTGCAGATATATTTGGTCCCTTAGGGAAAGCACAAAACAAAGATCTCAAATTGAGGCTTAGTTTGCCACTTCAAGTAGAGCTATATCAGAGAAGTCTACAAGTTTTAAAAGCAGACAAGTTTTCTGGGCTGGTGGGATAGATGTCTTATTGAAAGTCAAGAAGATGCTATAAGCTCCATGGAATATACAGTAAACAAATATACTTTTCTCATTGAATAATCCTGGGGCAAAACTATGAATGTACACTCTTGTCCATTTCTGATCCTTCTTTCTGATAGGGCTAGAAAATAGTAATAGCTAAAATGCCTGAGGTCATTTTAATCTTCTCTAGCAAAGATGCCACAACTGTCAAGGAAATTGCAATTAGGGCTAGTATTTGGTTGAGTTTGTGGTAATTTATTGTCTAGAGATGAAGTCTTAATCAACTTCAAGTAATAAGCTTAATAGAGACTCACATTCTCTGACTATAATGCAAGGAAGTTTCACGTGGATAATAAAAATAACTAATTAGAACCACCACTATATATTTGGAAGTTAAAGAAAAGCTCATGAGGTAAAGAGAAAATCAAAAAGGAAATTTTAAAGTGCTTATAGCTGAATAAAAATTTAAACATTACATTTAAAAATTTGTGAAATGCAGCAAAAGTATTGCACAGTAGGAAATGCATGGCCTTAATTACTTATTCCAAATAATAAGAAAAGAATGAAAAGTAATCAGTTAGTTATAAAGTTTAGAAATTATAAAATATAGAATAAACGCAAAGAAAATAAAAGATAGATTATAAAAAAGATAAAAGCAGAAATTAATGTTACAGAAAAGAAGAAAACAGAAGAGCTCAATAAAGCAAAAACTGGTTCTTTGAAAAAACTAATAAAATAGGAAAAATTCTGATATGATTGATCAAAGATTATTAAAGTTACAATGAATGAAGAAGATACATAATTACAGTTAAAGTGAAAAAGATAGATTTCATCTTCTAGGAAGATGGAATAAACTATGCTTTTTCTTATTCCTTCCACTAAGTATAAAAGGTGGCTCTGAAAGGTAGAGAAAGAAAGGTAAACTAACTGGACGCCTAGAGATCAAAGAAGTAACACAATGCCAGGGTGTTATCAGCACCTATTGGGAAACCAGAACTTTCACCCTTATTCAGTAGTAATGCCCCCAATCAAGTGTCAACGGAAACCAAGGGGGAAAGCTGGATCTCCTTCCCCACTTGGGAATAATGAGGCAAGAGACACCCCCTTTCTCTGACAGAGTGGTATCACAATAAGCCAACTAAAACAGGTTTAAATAAGGTTTAAAGCCTTGGGACAAAATACCCAGATACCAGGTTTTAATGTAAAAATTATTCATCATACTGAGAACCAGGGAAACATTAACATGAATGAAAAACTGCAATTGATTGATGTCAACACCAAGATAACAAAAAGATTAGAATGTTCTTTCTTTCTTTTTCATTTTTTAAGTAGGCTCCATGCCCAATGTGGAGCTTGAACTCATGAACCCGAGATCAAGAGTCACATGTTTTATCAATAGAGCCAGCCAGGTGCCCCAAAGATTAGAATTTTCCAACAAAGTTCCATTAAATGGAAAAAACTCTAGCAAGACTGACAAAGGGGGGAAAAAAGGAGAGAAAAGAGATAAATCACCTATATCAAGAATGAAAGAGGCATATCACTACATATTCTGAAGATATCAAAAGAATAATAAGGGAATATTACATACATGTAAAATAAGGGAACACATAAATTGACAACTTAGACGAAGCAGATCGATTCTCAGAAAAGCACAAACTCCTATCTCACTCAATGTGAAATAGATCATTCGAATAACTCTATAACTCCTAAGGAAATTGAACGTATAATTTTGAAACTCCCAAAATGAAGTCTCTATCTAGGCCCAGATAGTTTCACTGGGAGAATTCTACCAAGAAATTAAAAAAGAATTAACACCAATTCTAAACAGGCTCTTCTAGAAAATAAAAGAAAAACTCCTAATTTATTTTATGAAACTGAAATTACCCCAACACCAAAACCAGAGAGAACGCCTTCCTCCAAAAACTAGAGACTGATATTCTTCATGAACACGAACACAAAGATTCTAAACAAATTATAAGCAAATATAATTCAGCAACGTATGAAAGAATTATATACCATGGTAAGTAAGACTTATACCAGGGATGTAAGACTGATTAAATACTCAAATATTAATCAACTACCAAAAAAAAAAAAAAGAATCAATTGCCATTATTAGCAGGCTATAGTAGAAAATCACATGATCGTATCAACCAACAGAGAAAAAGTATATGATAATAGTCAACATTCATTTATGATAAAATCTCACAGGAAACTAGGAATAGAGGAGGACTTCCTCAACTTAATAAAGATCATCTACAAAAACAAAACAAAGCAAAACCAAAAAATCCTACAGTTAACATCATACTTAATGTAAGACTAAATGAATCCTTTCCCCCGAAGACTGATAACAAGGCAAAGATAGCTGCTCTTACCAGTCTTATTCAGCATTAAACTAGAAGTCTGAGCTAATGCAGTAAGGCAAATAAAAACATACAGATCAGAAAGGAAGAGATAAATTTGTTACCATTTGAAAATGACATGATTTTCTACATACAAAATCCAAAGGAATCTATTTTTAAAAACCCATCTCGAACTAATATGTGAGTTCAGCAAGGTCACAGGATACAAAATAAACCTACAAAAATCGACATCACTAAGTATCAGGGGAATGCAAATTAAAATCACGATGAGACCTTACACATGTCAGAATGGCTAAAATCAAAAAGATAAGAAGCAATGAGTATTGACAGGGAAGTGGAGGGAAAAAAACCCTCATGCACTGTTAGTGGCAAAGTAAATTGATAGAGATGCTATGGAAAACAGTATATAGGTTCCTCAAAACATTCAAAATAGAAATACCATATGATCCAATAATTCTTCTACTGGGTCTTTGTCCCCAAAACATAAGCATCAATTCAAAAAATGCATGCATCTCTATGTTTATTGTAGCATTATTCACAATAGCCAAGATACGGAAGCAACCTCCATGTCCACTGATAGATGAGTGGATATAGATGTTGGGGGGGCAGTGTATATGCACATGACGGAGTACTACACAGATGTAAAAAGGGGATGAGATCTTGCCATTTGTGACAAGATGGATGGACCTAGAGCACGTTATGCTAAGCAAAATACATCAGACTGAGAAAGTCCAATACCACATGATTTCTTTTACATGTGGAATCTAAAAAAACAAAACAAATGAATAAACAAAAAGAATCAGACCTATAAATACAGTGAATAAACTGATGAGGGGACAGGCAAAATGGGCAAAGGCGAGTGGAAGACACAGGCTTCCAGTTATGGAATGAATAAGTTGCAGGAATAAAAGAGTACAGGGATTAGAGTCAATGATATTGTAATAGCATTGCATGGTGACAGATGGTAGCTATACTTGTGGTAGGCATAACATAACACACAGAGATATTGAATGACTATGTTGTACCTGAAAATAATATCACCCTGGTCAACTATATTCAAATAAAAAATTGTCTTTCTATATATGAGCAATTAACACATGGACACTAAAATAAACTATCAATACCTTTTGTAATCACACAAAAAAACTGAAATACTTAAATGTAAGTCTAACAAAACATGTGCATAACTGTTATGCTGAAAATTACAAAATGCTAATGAAAGAAATCAGAATTCTAAATAAATGGAAAGATACGTTATGTTCATGAATTAGAAGACTTAACATAGTATATGTATGTATCTATTCTTCCCAAATTCATATATAGTTTTAATGCAATTTCTATCAAAGTCCTACCAAGATTCTTTGTATATACAGACAAGATTGTTGTAGAATTTATATGGAAAAGCGAAGGAAGTAGAATAGCTAAAACAATTTTTAAATAGAAAAATAAAGTGGGAGAAATCAATATATCTGATTTCAAGACTTATACAGTGATCAAAGCTATGTAGTGTTGGCAGAGAAATAGATACATAGATCAATGGGACAGAATAGAGAACTTGTACATAGACCAAATAAATTTTTGACAAAGTTGTAAAAGTAATTCAATGAAGGAAGAATAACCTTTCTAACAAATGGTGTTGGAGTGACTGAATATCCATAAGCTGAAAAAGTGAGCCTCAACCTAAACCTCATAAGTTCTGCAAAAATTAACTCAAAATGAGTCAAAGGCTCAGGTTTAATAATAAATATTTACCTTTATAAAATTATAAACTCTTAGGAAAAAAAAACATAGGGAAAATCTTTAGTATCTAGGGCCATGCAAAGCGTTTTTAGACTTGACATCCAAAGCACCATCCGTGAAAAGAAAAATTGATAAATTGGATGTAATTAAAATAAAAAGACTTTGTCTGAAAGATCCTATATGAAGGTGAAAAGACAGGATACAAAATGGAAGAAAATATTGACAAACCACATATCTGACAAAGGACTACTGTCCAGAATATATAAAGCACCCTCAAATCTCAACTGTTAAAAAACAAAACAAAACACCCATTCCAATTACAAACAGTCTAGGGACATGAAAAGACACTGAGACATTTCATTCAAAGATGACATATGGATGGCAAATAAGCACATAAAAGATGCCCCCACATCATTAGCCATTAGGGAAATGCAGACTAAAACTACAATGTGGTATCACTACATACATATCAGAATGTCTAACATAAAAAAAAAAATAATGCCAACACCAAATCTTGGCAGAATGCAGAGAAACTCATGCATCACAGATGGGATATAAAATGATTACAGCCACTCTGGAAGACAGTTGGGCAGTTCCTTAAAAATCTTGCTGTGCAACTATTATGCAATCCAATAACTGCACTCCTAGGAATTTATCCCAGAGAAACAAAAACTTATGTTCATCCCCAAACCTGTGCATAAATGTTTAAAGAAACTTTATTCATGATATTCCCAAACTGGAAATAACCCAGATGTCCTTCAACAGGTAAATAGCTTAACAAACTATAGAACATCCATACTATGAAATATTACTCAGCAATAAAAGGAAACAAACTATTTATGCACTCAAAAACTTGAAGAATTGGCAGAGTATTTTTTTAAAAACCTGATCCCAAAAGCTTATATACTGAGTGATTCGATTCATGTAACATTCTTGAAATGACAAAATGATACAATTGGAAAATAGGTTATTGGTTGCCAGGAGTTAAGTCCCAGTCTGGGAAAGTAGAAAGAAAAATGGGTTATAGAAGGGTATTGATCCTTATAGAGATAAAATTATCTGTATCTTGACTATATCACTGGATCTCTCTGTATTATTTAACAACTGCCTGTGAATCTATAATCTTTCCCTCCGGAGTTTTTTAATTTAAAAAAGCTAAGAGAGTACTATCATTAATTTACACCAACTTCGAAAACAACTAATAAATTTGTATATATAAACTTATATTTACAAAACTTATTCACATATACATACGTATTTAATTTATAATTTCCTGAAATTGTACGTAAGCCTATTTGGCCTATCAGTTGTCTTAGTAGAAAGCCTTAAAACCATGATTTCAGTTTCCTTAATAGTCATAAGACTTTTCAAACTTACTTTTTTTAGTCAATTTTGTAGATTTTCCATGACTTAGGTAAGCTCGAGTAAATTAATAAATGTGTATATAATTACACATACGTGTGTGTATCACACATGTATAATATATATGGAATATATGCATGAATAATACATACGACTTAAAATAACTGTTACTAGCCCCTGGAATGTTATAGCACTGCAGTTACTTTCATCTGTGGTAAATTTGGATGGGATACAGTAGAAGATCCACTTCCCTCTATCACACTTCTGGCATTTAAGACTTAGAAGGAAAACAGTAACGATGAAGCTTGAGGGATTAGATAATGCTCCAGGCTCTACTGATGCCATGAGGAGAATAGCACGCTCACATCACTGCAGGGTTGTAGAAGCTAGAGTCCACTGGTCAACACCCCAAAGCCCAGAAGTCCTCTCATCTGAATCATTGCTGAAGGTTTTGGAAAATATCCTCCTCTGCTCTATATTTAGTGCATTCTTTTGTCCTAGCCAGCTTTCAAACCCTGTTTGTTAGTCGGTAGATTTTATTCTCTAAAGGTTTTTATTGTTCTGATAACTTCCATTTGTTCCATGGGTCTGCTCTCCACCTTCTTCACCCTCCTCTCTGCCCAAGATACTCACCTGTACGGACCACATCAACAGGCATACTCTCACCCACTGACCTCCAGTTGGGGCTGGCTGTTAGAATACCTCAATAAGAAACTAGGGGGAAGGTGAAGAGTAAGGATAATTACTACCCTGCTTCCTCTTTGCAAAGTCACCTTTCTTGCTGTGTTCCTGGCTAAAGGTAAGTACTTTCCAGTGAGCCTGCTTGACAAGACTCACTCCTTTTGGGCTCTAAAACCTTCCCCTGTATTCATTTCTTTAGGACTCAAGGGGAACAGCTCTACTGACATTAAGTCCAGGACAGTGCTTATGGTTTCCTATACTAACACCTCTGTATATGTTCCCTTTAATCATCTTCCCCAAATTATCCTAGTTTGCATGTGTCATCTATTTCCTGCTGGGGTCTTACTGATGCGTGTACACTCTTTGCCTTGCTCTGAAGCACCTCCTAGGGGCTGAATATGACTAACTTGGAATGAGGTTAGGCAGTTCCAAAAGGGAAGCAAACCTTAATGCAAAGTCTCATTCTTGGTACTAGGGAGCCTAGAGCCTCAGGCTTACCAAAATGAGAAAATAGGAAAAATTTGCATCTGGCTTTTTTCCTCCTCTCCACCCCTCAGGTCAGACATTCTGTATTACCCTCCCTTAACTAATTGCTGACAGTAATTTTATGGACTCTTTTCTCATCTTTGTCCTGAAGAACCCAAAATTTTGGTGGAGGGTCTTTGAAGAAGAAAGTACAGCAAAAAATGAAGACAACCTTGGTAGGTGGAGCTTTCCATTTTATCCAGAACACTTCTCATTTTTAAAAAATGTATATGCTATTGTCTCATATAAATTTTTATTTGAAAAAATATTTCATTTCACCAATTAAAAAAAATTTAGGCACTGGTTTAACTCACTTAAATAGGTAGCCACTGACAAATCAAAACTCTTTAAGATTTAAAAAGAAAACTTTAATGGTAGAACTATAGGTAACAGTGTATCTGGTGACAATGTAGAGATTTAGAGTCAAGTTTTCCCAGTCCAGTGTATTTCAAGTTATGTCTCCTAAGGGGCTGCTTATTAGGAACAGCAACTCAAAAGCTCTGATGATCCATTTCTTGTCAACAGGGATGCCTCCTTGGTTATTTACAAATCCTGACCTCCAGCTGAGTTGATCTTAATCCAATTATTTTTATCTTTTTCTAGGAACCCTACCTAAGTGGTAATCAGCCTTCAGCATTCCATGTGGTATAATTTAGTGACTTCCAACTTGTGAGTTGTCGAATCCCAGAAACTTAGAGTTGGAACGGGTTTGTCAAGGCCATCTAGCCCAATTTTCCTTCCCTGCTAGAAGCCCTGCTCTCATTTCTGTGATAAGTGATCATTCAGCTATCTGGATGGTTACAGGTAACAGGCAAGGCCCTATTTTGCCAGGCACTCCACGTGTGAGAGTTTATCCCTCTATTAAGTTCAAAATGTATGTTTCTGTGCATGACACCAGCTAGTACCAAGCATTCCCTCTAAAACAAAGAACAGGTCCCCTCCTTAGTCACAGCACAGTTTAAATATTAGCCAACGGTAATCATGTCTTCACTTAAAATCATCCACAAAAATCACCCAACATCACCAGATCTAAAACTATGAGGACACGTGACAGTTTTTAGACCCCTCACTATGCTTGTAGCTCTTTCCTGGCTGTACTCCAGTGTTCATTTCACTCCTAAAATTCATGCTCGGTATAAAACGCAATTCAGGAGACATGTTTTAACCAGTTGAACCCACAAGCTACCTTGCTATACAGTCGTTGAACTGCTTGATGTCACCAAGAGTATACCTGCCTTCTTTTTTAGCAGTCAGTCCACACCATCATCCTGACTGATACTGAACCAACTACAACACTCACATCTTTTTCACACAAATCCTTACAAAGCCAGGTAACTCCCGTCCTATATTCATATCTAAATTCAAATCTCACAAGGTAGCTACACTCATCCTAGTATTCAGGTGGGGAAAACAGCGCTCGAAGAAGCTAAGTATTTTGTAAGGGTCACAAAGTTAGTAAGTGGCTTAGCAGAGATTGATTCCAGATCAAAATGTGTATAGCTTCTATTAGGTCATAGAGACTCTTCATTCCTTTATACCAGACATTGTTCCAAGCCCTGAGATTAAGTGCTGATGAAGACGTGTCCCTTATGGAAAGTGTATTCCAGTGCAGAATATGATTTATAATCTTGGGAACATTTAAATTCATGTAGGAGAGATATCCAAAAAGACAGGAAACAAAATCAATAGTAAAAAATGTAAACAGACAAAATACATTAAATTTTATACTTTAAATGTGTACAGTTAATTGTGCGTCACTTAACCCTGAATTTAAGGGGGTAAAAGTGCAAGGGAGTTCCACTTTCAGTTTAGATGTAGGATATATAAGACCATCCTACACATGGTAGCAGGAAAACACGAGATAAATTTAAGAGTATTCTTTTTATTAAAACTATAAAGAGCAACAGATGTTCTTACTCTTAATGAAGTACATTCTTCAGAGGAACAAGCCCCTGATAAGTGAGCAAAGAATAGCAGTCACTTCCACACCTGGCAGAAAGTGATTAGGCCAGGCATAGTCAGAGAAGTAAATTTTCCAAAGACAAGGAGAAACCAGTCACGTTTTCAATGACGATGTGGAGAACAGATTCGAATCTGGAAGACCTCCAAAAGCAGAAAAAAATTAATTGTTCAACCCGTGAATCCTTCCCCATGGTAATTTTTGCTGAGTAAGTGGCAGTAGGAACTATAGCAAAGCACAGAAAACAATTTTTCAGTTTCATGTAGTCTTGTGGTGTTTAAATTCTAGGCCATACTGAGATTGAACTCCATTTTTGTGTGTGTGTGCTAATAATATTTAAGGTTTGCTATATTAACAACTTTTAAGGGTCTTGTGCCTGTTGAGGTACATTCCTTCTATATTTAATTTATATTTAATTTGTTGAAATATTTATCATGAAAGAATGTTAATTTTGTCAAATGTATCTTCTTCTGTAAATGTATCTTCTTCTGTATTTATTGATATGCTCATATGATTTTTATCTTTCATTCTATTATTGTGGTATATTTTATTTTTGATTTGTGTATGTTGAACCACCCTTTCATCCTAAAGATAACTCCCACTTCATAATGATGTGTGATTATTTTAATGTGCTGTTGAATTTGGTTTGCTCATATTTTGTTGAGAATTTTTGCTTCTATGTTCATCAGGAATATTGTCCTGTAGTGTTTTTATAGTGTCCTTATCTGGCTTTGGTATCGGGGTAATGCGGGCTTTGTAAAATGAGTTTGGGAGTGTTACCTCCTTTTCAGTTTTTTGGAAGAGTTTGAGAATTGGCATTAATAGTTCTAGAAATGTTTCGTAGAATTCACCAGTGAAGCCCCCTGGCCCTGGATTTTGTTGGGAGGTTTTTGATTACTGACTCAATCTCCTTACTCATTAATGGTCTGTTCAGACTATTTCTTCATGATTCAGTTTTCATAGTTTCTAGGAATTTATCTATCTCTTCTAGGTTATCCAGTTTGTTGGCTTATAATTGTTTGCAGTAGTCACTTATGACCCTTTTTATTCTGTGGTATCAGTTGTGACGTCCCCTTTCATTTCTGATTTTATTTATTTGAGTCTTCCTTTTCTTTTTTTAGTATAGCTAAAGGTTTGTCAATTTTATTTATCTTTCAAAATAAGAAAAAGCTCTTTGTTTTATTGTTTTTCTGGTCTTTATTTCACTTATTTCTACTCTGATTTTTTGTTATTTCCTTTCTTTTGCTAATGTTGGGCTTAGTTTGCTCTTCATTATTTAGTCCCCTGAGTTGTAAACTTCAGTTGTTTATTGGAGATCTTTCTTTCTTCTTAAGCATTTATTGTTATAAACTTCCCACTTAGAACTGTTTTTGCTGCATCTCATGAGTTTTAAATTTTTGCATGTTGTATTTTTGAATTTGCATGTTGAGTCTTTGAATTTTTGTATGTTGTGTTCACTTATGTCAAGATATTTTTTGATTCCTCTTTTGATTTCTTCTTTTACCTCTTGGTTATTCAAGAGTTGTGTTGTTTAATTTCCACTTATTGTGAATTTTCCAGTTTCTTCCTGTTATTGCTTTCTAGTTTCATACCATTTGGATTGGAAAAGATACTTGCTATGATTTCAGTCTTCTTGTTTTTTAACCTAACATATGACCTATCCTTAAGAATGTCGAATGTCCGTTTAAGAAGAATGTGTGTTTTGCAGCTGTTCAATGGAATGTTCTGTATATGTCTGTAAGGTCCGTTTGGTCTAAAATACATTTCAAGTCCAATGTTTCCTTATCAATTTTTGGTCTGTATGATCTGTCAATTGTTGAAAATGATGTATTGAAGTCCCTTACTATCACTGTATTATTTCTCCCTTCAGGTTTATTAGTATTTGCTTAATATCTTTAGGTGCTCTAATGGTAGGTGCATATTTAGAAAAATGAATTCAAAATAATAAAAATGTTAAAAAAGTCTATGAGAGTAAAAATGCAATCTAAGTGGGAGAAAATCTTAAGACAGGAAACTAGAAACTATAAAAGAAAATATGCATATGTTTGCTTGTATAAAAGCAAAATATTTTTTATTTACTAATTCTAGAATTGTTGAGTTCCTACTCTGCATTAGTTCTAGATGCTAGGAATATAACAGTGAACAAAACACAAAATTGTCAGATCAATTAAACAGAATAGAAAACCCAGAAATGGACCCTCAACTCTATGGTCAACTAATCTTTGACAAAACAGGAAAGAATATCCAATGGAGAAAAGACAGTCTCTTCAACAAATGGTGTTGGGAAAATTGGATGGCCACATGTAGAAGAATGAAACTGGACCATTTTCTTACACCATACACAAAAATAGACTCAAAATGGATAAAAGACCTAAATATGAGACAGAAATCCATCAAAATCCCAGAGGAGAGCACAGGCAGCAACCTCTGTGACCTTGGCCCCAGCAACTTCTTGCTAGACATGTCTCCAAAGGCCAGGGAAATAAAGGCAAAAATGAACTATTAGGACTTCATCAAGATAAAAAGCTTTTGCACAGCAAAGGAAACAGTCAACAAAACCAAAAGGCAAATGAGAATGGGAGGAGATATTTGCAAATGATTTATCAGATAAAGGGCTAGTATCCAAAATCTTTAAAGAACTTATCAAACTCAGCACCCAAAAAACAAATAATCCAATCAAGAAATGGGTAGAAGACATGAACAGACATTTCTCTAAAGGAAGCTGTACAAATGGCCAACGGACACATGAAAAAATGCTCAACATCACTTGGCATCAGGAAAATACAATTCAAAACCACAATGAGATACCACCTCACACCAGTCAGAATGGTTAAAATTAACAAGTCAGAAAACAACAGATGTTGGCAGAGATGCGGAGAGAGGGGAACCCTCTTAAGCTGTTGGTGGTAATGCAAGCTGGTGCAGTCACTCTGGAAAACAGTCTGGAGGCTCCTCAAAAAGTTGAAAATAGAGCTACCTTATGACCCAGCAATTGCACTACTGGGTATTTACCCCAAAGATACAAATGTAGTGATCCAAAGGGTCACTTGCACCCCAGCATTTATAGCAGCAATATTCACAATGGCGGAACTATGGAAAGAGCCCAGATGATCATCGACAGATGAATGGATAGGGAGATGCGGTATGTATATACAATGAAATGCTATTCAGCCATCAAAAAAAAGAAATCTTGCCATTTGCAATGACATGGAAGGAACTAGAGGGTATTATGCTAAGTGAAATAAGTCAATCAGAGAAAGACAATTATCAAATGATCTCACTCAGATGTGGAATTTAAGAAACAAAACAGAGGATCACAGGGAAATGGGAAAAATAAGACAAAACAAAATCAGAGAGGGAGACAAACCATAAGAGACTCTTAATCATAGGAAACAAACTGAGGGTTGCTGGAGGGGAGGGAATAGTGAGATGGGGTAACTGGGTGACAGATATTAAGGAGGGCATATGATGTAATGAGCACTAGGTATTATATAAAACTGATGAATCACTGAACTCTACATCTGAAACTAATAATACATTGTATGTTAATTAATTGAATTTAAATTTAAAAATATAAATAAATAAATCCTCAAAAAAGAATAAAGTTGGAGAAAATAATTAATAAACAAAACATTAAAAATAAGATTTAATTGTTATTAGGGTTTACAGTTTGCTATATATTTATATTATCTACCTTATTAATTATATTGTATTTTTATAGCTTTTTGGAGGCATAATTAATATATGAAATGCTACACACATATAATGTGTACAATTTGATGAATTTGGACATACACATACACTTGTTATACCATCACCACCATCAAAATAATAAATATATCCATCATCTCAAAAAAAAAAACCCCACAAAATTGTCTGCCCTCTCAGAATTTGAATTTAGTAAAAGGAGTCAGATAATAAACAAGTTAATTATTTAGTATATGCCTAGGGTAAGCCTAAGGAAAAAACTAAAGCAAAGAAAGGGCATAAGGAATGGCAGGCCAGAGAGTATGGGTGGAAGGTTCATTACAATTTAAAACAAGGTGTCCATGGAAGGCATCACCGAAAAGGTGATTAATGTAACTGAACCCAAGCTTTGAAGGAAATAAGAGAGCAGATCATGTGGAATCTACCAAGCAGAAGAGACAATAAGTGCAAAGGCCATGAAGCAGGAACAGACTGGGCATATTTGAAGAACAAAAAGGAAGCCAACATAGCTGGAGCAGAGTAAGCAAGTTGGAAAGTGACAGAGCATGAAGTTGGATGGTAGACAGAGGCCTACCCTGAGGAGTTTGCATAAGCCACAGTGGGACATTGGATTCTACTTGGGGTAAGATGGAAACCATTGAGTCTCTGGTTGCTTTTAGCAAAAATTATCATACTAGCAAAACGTTGTTGAAATTACCTATATTTTTTATTTTCCTAAACCTTTATTTTGAGAGTAGACTGGAGTTAGAGAAGAGAGTGTACAGGAACAAGGAGGGAGAGAGACAGGGAGACAAGCTCTGGGCTATTGTGATTATCCAGGCCAGAGATGATGGCGACTAAATGCAGTCAGATTTCCGGTGTATTTTTAAAGTATAGTCAACAGAATTTGCTATCACATGCAATATAGGTTAGGAGAGAATGAGAACAGTAAATGATGATTCTAAGAGTTTTAGCCAAATTGGAAAGATGGAGCTTCCAGTAATTGAAATGGGAAAGACTGCAGATGGAATTGGCATTGAGGGAAGATCAGGAATTCCATGTTGGCCATAGTAGGTCTAAGATGCATATAGAAGAAAGACATCCAAGTGAAGATGATGAGTAAGCAGGAGGATAAATGAGCCATATATATGTTTGTATATATGTAAAGGTATGATACATGAATATTTTACACATTGACAAGAAAAAGACCCTTCTCTGCAAAAAAAATAAAAAGTCCGGGAGAAAAAGGGACAAAAGAAACAACAATTTACAGAAGAAATGTGAATGTCCAACAAACACATGAACAGATGCTCCAACTCAGTAGCAAGGAGAAAAACGTGAATCTTACTATAACAAAGAGATAATAATTCACATCTATCAGATTGGCAAAAATTTTGAAAGACTACCAATAGTAGGTGTTGGCAAGGATGTAGGACAAAGGGAACGCTGGTTCACTGCCAATGGAGGTGAAAACTGGAACAAACACTAGTGCAATCGTTAAGCAATATACTACAAAGTTGAAGATGTGCATGTTCTAATCCAGCAATTCCACTTCTAATTATATTCCCTTGAGCTGTGGATCTTCAAACCAGGGTACTTGTGTGGTTTTTGAGGATATATGGAAGCCTTTCAATGCATACCAGGGTATGAGAAAAGAAATTTGTTTTAGACTTTCAATTTTCATATCCATTCTTTCCTAAAAGTGATCTACCTAAAAACAATGCCTGTTTCATCCACTCTAAGGCTCACTTAATTTTTCCTGTTCTTCTGACTTTTACAAATATCCTCCCCACTTTAGAAAGCTTGGAGCATTGACTTACCAGAGCAAACCACTCCAGAGCAATTTTTCCTTTGCTACAATAACTGGCAACACCCCAGATGGAAACAGCTATATCAGCCTGGGGCCCAGAGTGGGGATAATGTACAGCAGAGCGCAACTAACCCAAGATGGAATGTGGGAGGAGAAACTGTGTTGTTTTAAGCCACTGAAATGTGAGGGTTGCTTGTTACTACAGCATGAATTGACTATCCTGGCTGATAGAGGGACAAGGCTTTTCCCGTTCTAAACTTTATATGGTGTCTGGCGTCAATGTAAAAACCTCGGGAGCATCAAACAAAGAAGCAATTTGAGTTATTGGTTTCTTCTTTAATGATTGACTAATGTACCATAACCCAAAGGACTTTTAGTGCCTTATACATATTTGTTTTAAGATAGAGAAGCAGAGTGTAAAGAACAGGATATTTTGGCCCATGCTGGGATATTATGAACTGAAATTGTGGCGGAGGAAGATGAGAGAAATGACATTCATTTGACGACTTCATCTCTTCAGTCCCGCTCGCTCCTGTTAGCACACAATCCTTCTTGAATAAAGTCCTGTAAGAGCAGTGCAAGGAGACCATTAGTAAGAAATAGTGAGTGCCAAAGAGGGTTTTCTCACATATTTACGTGAAGTTAACTCTTCCTTAAAAATATTTTATTTATTTTATTAGAGAGAGAGAGAGCACACGCACATGCCCATAAGGGGTGGGAGGGTGAGAGGAGCAGAAGGAGAGAATCTTAAGCAGATTCCATCCTGACCAAAGTAGGTCTCCATCTCAGGACCCTGAGATCATGACCTGAGCCGAAACCAAGAGTCATTTGCTTAATGGACTGAGCCACCCAAGAGCCCCACATGTAATTAACTCTTATCAGCTAGTCTCAAAATCCTAGGAAGTGCCTTCATCTGAAAAGAAATGAGTCTTTGAACAGCAGAAGCAGAACAAGTTAGTGATGTTGTTTCATTTACAAGAAATGGGAAAGATATTTAAACTACCTGATATTTCAAAATATACTGCATGGATTTAGGAATGACAATTGAATGGCTATCTTTCAGATTCAATGTACATTGATCGGTATAAACTTACTGTGACTCTTACTACCTGTCTAAGTGTTCAAGGTACTTCTCTGTCTCTTAGTCTCCTTGGCTATAAAAAAGGGATAAATACAAGAGCTATCTCATAAGATTGTTATGACAAAGAGATCAGTTAACATTTGCAGAGCACTTGGAGCAGAATAAACACTATTTTCTATTAAACAACAAAAAAATTATTAAAGAAATATTCCATAAGATAAAGTGTATTTATCAAATTGTATTATGAATTATTTATATCACTTACATAATTATATAATAATAATTATATAAGATGATCTGATGTCACCTTATAAAATGTTTCTGGTTCCTATTAAATTGTGTGGTTCAATGTATTTACAGGAAATATACCCTTTTTTTAAAAAAGATTTTATTGATTTGAGAGAGAGAGAGAGAGTGTGTGAGCAAGCAGGGGAAGGGGCAGAATGAGAGGGAGAGAATCTCAAGCAGACTCCACACTGAGTGTGGAGATGAAACCAAGAGTCGGACACTTAACCAACTGAGCCACCCAGGCACCCCAACCCTTATGTTTTTAATAGAGAGAAAAGATATGATGTTTATTGAAAGTATTAAAATTATTTCTAATTTTTTACATGATTCCTAATTATTTCCAGAATATAAAAATGGGTGTTTCAACACACAGACACACACACACACACACACACACACTTTCTTACCAAAAGAGGTTCCATGTCTTTGCTTACTCCTTTTCACATATATCATGTTATTTTGGCTACATGTTACATTGTGTTATTTCAAAATAAATAATGAAAAACATCGCTACTGTCCTACTTTATATTATGATTTATGAAAAGAATAATTTATATTAGAGCTATATTTCTATATACCCATATATATCACAGTGATATATATATATATATCACATTAACCTCCTCTTCTTCTATTAGTCTATTTTACAAGATGCATTTTTATTTCTGATTGACTCTCATAATATACCTTGAAAAGTGTATTAACACACTTTTAATTTTTTTAAAATGAAGTCACATTTTTTCTAACAGAAGTTTTAATTGTCTGATAGCTTTTCAAATTAAATTCCAGGCTGCCATTTTCAATGAATTGAATTAGCTAAATCCACAGCTCTAAGATTTTGATGAAAATATCTTTAAAACATGAAATTTTAGCTATTTATAAAAAATTATATTAGCAAAGCTGTATTGAAATTAACAATACATTTATTTTCCCCAAACTTTCTGATTATATGGGTTTAAACAAGATGCCTCTAAGTAAAACAGCAACAGGTATGATTTTTCCATAGGACTGCTAAAGACTTTCTGGTATATTTCCCCAAATCTGAGAAAGCACATTACTATAATATCTGTATGACAAAATATTTTGTAAGTCAGGGTGTTTCCAAATCTATGGTTTCAACAAAATTGAAGGCGGATCTAATTGAGTTGTCAGCTGACAGACCATTAACATTTATGACAGAAAATTACATTATTTTTTACAGTATAATTCATCATAAGTTCAAATAATTGACATAGTTTTAGCAAAATACTCCATTCTCATCCACTTTTTTATATCAACAAGATTCTCAACAGCTTCAGCTGTAAAAATAAAAAGCAGGACTAAGATTGATGCTAAAGTCACAACTTCCTAGCAATAATTATTATTTTTCATAGATACATAAACTAATTGAAAAAACACTCAAATATATTTTATCAAATACGCTTTTTAGTAAAATTTTAATATTTTTGCTTAATAACCATTCGCCAAAATAATTATTATGTTGCCTTGACCAATTTTGTACTGCTTATAATGGTGATAACTCCATTCAGAGTAAAATGTTTTAATAGTCAGAGTATTTTGTTCACAGAGAAAAAACATTTTTACATTTTTGATGTACATTTCATTGAAGAGAAATATGATAGGGCAATAGAGAAAATATTTTCAAACATCAAAAAATGTATTAGGATGAAACTCTGCAGAGTGTATGAGACACCTGAGTTGAAGCTAGAAAAGGAGTAATGTGAAAATTTCAGATTATATAATAGAATTTCTTATGTTTCTTTATATTGATGGTAATGGTGCCTATCAAACTGCTTTGACATTTGTATATTTTGAACGGTTGTATTTTAAAATATTGATATTTACAATAAACTGAAAATCATCATTTGCCACTATTCATATTTTAAATGAAAACATATAAATACTATCTTTAAAATGTGCAAGAAATTACATGTTTGTCACGACTATTTTAGGGGTACATAGACAAAAAAAATTGCTTTAAAAAATTCTCACAGGTGCACATGGATAAAGGTGAAAGAACATCATTCTAGCATTGCTTGAAATAAGAAAAACTTAGGGAAAAACTAATTATCCATCAACAGGAGAATAGGGAGAACTAAAATGTGTATATAACAAATGAAATACTACTATATAGGAATTAAAGGGGTGAAATGGATGCATACCAAAGAACACAAATGGATGTACCCATAGTGTTGATAAGAAAGATATTCTCATATAGTTGTTCAAACCAGAAAAAAAAAATCACTTAAAACTAGAAAATACAAAATGAAATTTTAAAGCATATGTGAAATTAATAGACATCAAATTCATAATAGAGGTGAATCCTTGAGAGAGAGAGAAGGAAAAATGAGATTGAAGAGGGATACACAAAGACTTTAACTGAATCTGTAATTTTTTTCTTATTTAATAAACTTGAGGCAATCACAGTCAAATGCTAGGGTTATTAAAACTTCTTAAACCTGGGAGAAGGGCACGTGGGGTGTCATCCACTTATATTTATAGCTGAACAATTTCATGATAAAAAGAGCTAAAAGAGGAGCACCTGGGTGGCTCAGTCAGTTGAGTGCCTGACTCTTGATCTCAGCTCAGGTCTTGATCTCAGGGTCATGAGTTCAAGCCCCACATCAGACTACACAGTGGGCATGGAGCCTACTTAAAAAAGAGAGCTGAGGGGTGCCTGGGTGGCACAACGGTTAAGCGTCTGCCTTTGGCTCAGGGCGTGATCCCGGCGTTATGGGATCGAGCCCCACATCAGGCTCCTCCGCTATGAGCCTGCTTCTTCCTCTCCCACTCCCCCTGCTTGTGTTCCCTCTCTCATTGGCTGTCTCTATCTCTGTCAAATAAATAAATAAAATCTTTAAAAAAAAAAGAGAGAGCTGAAAGAAAAACTAGTAGTACAATGTATCCTAAAACAATAGAGAAAAGAACATATACCTATATCTATATCTATCTATCTATCTAGATATCTATCTGTTGATATCTCTCTATATCTATATAATATATATATACCCCAAAAAGATCATAGGAAAAAGAAAAATAAAGTACAAAGAAAAAACAGTAAATAAAAAAAACACAAAATAAGGTGGTGAAAGTAAGTCTAAATAGATCAGTGATCAGTATTCTTAAAGAGAATAAACTCACTATTGAAATCACAGTATTTGTAAAGAGAGTAACTTCACTGTTGAAAGACAGAGATCGTCAGATTTTTTTTTTTTTTAAAGCCAGCCATGGAAGGCTTACAAGAGACACAACTTACATAAAAGGACAGAGAAAGGTAAATAACGATAAAAGGACTTAAGAAATACCAGGCAAATTATTTCCTAAGGAAGCTAGTGTAGCAATACTAACGATATATAAAATGGAACTTAAGGCAAAAGGCAATAATGGGGATAAAGAGAGACACTACATAATTTAAAAGACCATTTCACTAAGAAGATTTAAAAGCCATGAATTTATGTGCATTTAATAATGTACATACAAAAGCAAAAAAAACTTAACAAAAGCGTAAAGAGATTTGTATAAACAACAATCATGGAGGAAGATTTTTATCTTATTTGTATCACAATATAATAAATTGAGTAACTCCCTCACCATGCCCCCTGCCCCATCCTTAGGATATAGAAAACTTGGACAACCAAACTAGTATTTAGACTGCACGGTTATATATAAGAACGCTGCAAAAAACAAAAACAAACAAAATAAAACAAAAGTATATTTCCTTTCAAGCACATGGAACAATGACAAAAAGCTAGCACAGGTTAGCTTTCAAAAGAAGTCTCAACAAATTCTCAGTCACCATCACACAGATCACATTCTGTTCCCACAATAAAATTAAATTAAAAAAAACCAATAAAATAACAATTCTTAAGTACTAACATATGTTTGGAAACTTTTTAAAAATATACTCTTAAAATGAGGAGAAGGGACTCTCAGGTCCTACCCAGTCCGATTTCTAAGACGCTGGAGTTAAATTTGAGTTTAAGCTCCACCTCGAACAATGGCAGTAACAAGGAGAATCCATTAGATGTCAGTGTTACTTTATATTTATTTTCATTTGCCCACATGGTGGCGTCAAATTACAGGTTAGACCACCTAGTCCAAAGAATTAGATTTCAGACTCAGTCCAAAGCCCTTTGAGGTTTCCTTCAAATATCTATAAATAATAATATTTATAATAAATAATTCTAATGTGCTATACAAAAGTAAATTTTTATCACACAATGCTTTCCTAAATCTCTTTCTGTGTATTTCCCATGCTTATTTTTTAGCTTGCTAAAGCTGTTGTGTATAATCTTATAGGCCTTTAAAGAGACAACGTCAAAAGAGGTACTTCGCATTGCTTTGGGAAAAAATATCCCTCCATATTCTTTAATTCATAGATGTGCATAAAGCAAGTTCCTCTTAGAAACACAGCCTGTGACAAAAGTAATATTAATATTAAAAGAGATCTTGAAAAATCATCTATTCTAACTGCCTGCATATTAAAAACTGAAAAAGTGGGCAACTATTCTATTTTTAAGGACTGCAGGGAAGGAAATCATCAGTCAGGAAGTTCTTCTTCCCGTCTAATCTAAATCCCTCCTGGTGAAAATAATCCCACTTCCTTTAGCGTGAACCTTTCTAGTGAGGTCGAAGGAATAAACTGCCCACCATCTACATGTAGAAAATAACCCTTTACATTCTGGAATACGTGTACATTAGTCCTCCCACCCCTTAAACATGGGGGATACGTTCTAAGACCCTCCTGAAATTGTGGATACCACTGAGCCCTGTGTATATTGTTTTTTCCTGTACATACATTCCTACGATAATATTTAATTTATAAATTAGGCACAGTAAGGGATTAAAAATAATAACTAATAATGAAATAGAACAATTATAACAATATACTCTCATAAAAGTTATGTGAATGTGGTCTCTTTCTCAAAATATCTTCTTATGCAGTATTTTCCCTTCTTCGTCCTATGAGGATGTGAGATGATAAAATGCCTACGTAATGAGATGAAGTGAGGGGAATGACGTAAGCATTGAGACGGCGTGCCTCAGAGCAAGGATCATTTGCTTCCGGATCTGGATCTCAGTTGTCCGGCTATGGCAGGAACCTGAAACCACAGAAAACCAAGTGGCAGATAAGCCAGGACTACTGTATATAAGGCTCTCCTCAACTACAAAGTGGATCTCAACACAGGAGATGGCGATGAGCAATGGTCAGGTAAGGTAGTAATAGCCCCAAAGTTATCGTGGTCAAAGAGACTCTCTGACAGAAACCCTGTAATGAAGAGACCTATCCTTGACGTAAAGAGATGCGAGTTCTTATCTCCACTCTGCTCCACTAGCACTCTAGGTTGGTTACCTTAGAGGGTTGGATTTAATGTAATCCCAATTGAGCACCTATTATAAGCAAGGTGCTTTAATTCATTCTTATAATTCTTACAACTGGTCTGCAAGGTAGGAGGGATTGTTATCACCATTACCATCACCATATGGTTATAAGCATTTCCAAATGTGGAGACTGAGGTTTAGGAAGGTTAATTACTTTGCCCAAGGGCACACAGGTGGTAGGAGACAGAGCGGGACTTCCAGTTGTGTGGGACTCCAAGTCTGTGCCTGTGCAGTGCACTTCTCTTCTTCGGGTTCTTTCGCTCTATAGTGATGGGCTCTAAAAAAGGGAACATGAAAATAGGAAGTGGGGATGGGTTTTCTTATCCAAGTCACTGCTCCTCCCTTAACCTTAATATGGGTAATTGAAAGTTAACGCTGTGTTAATATATGAGAATCAGCTGTTCTGTTTCTACACTAGGGACAGAGGTACTCAGATATAAGAAAGTAATATCTCATTATAAAGACCGTTACAAATGAAAATGGTGACCAGGGCGCCTGGGTGGCTCAGTCAGTTAAGCACCTGGGTCTTGGTTTTGGCTCAGGTCATATCAGGGTTGTGAGATCAAGCCCCGGGCTCCCTGCTCAGCTGAGTCTGCTGGAATTTTCGCTCCCTCTGCCCCTCCCCCACGCACGCTCTCTTGCTCTCTCTAAAATAAATAAATATTTTAAAAATTAAAAAAAAACAAATGAAAATGGTTACCAAGGGAAGTTGTGGGATCTAATATTCTGTCTTTAAAAATAAGAAATATTTGCAATTGGGATCTAATCTGGGCCCTACCTAAAGTCATTCTTCTAAGTCCTGGTCATTCATGAACACTGACAATTATGGGTCCTTTGGCTCTGCAGTACAGATAACTATTATCTCCTTCCTTCCTTCCTTCCTTCCTTCCTTCCTTCCTTCCTTCCTTCCTTCCTTCCTTCTTTCCTTCCTTCCTTCCTCGCTTCCTCTCCCTTCCTCTCCCTTCCTCTCGCTTCCTTTCCTTTTCCTCCTTTCTTTTTGAAACAACCAGAGGTGAGGTGGGGCCAGGAAGAGGGGGTGATAGGGAAATGAATGAAAGTGGTCAAAAGGTACAAACTTCTAGCTATAAGATAAATTAAGTTCTGGGGATGTAATGTATAGTGTGGTGACTATAGTAAATAATACTGTGCTGTATATTTGTAAGTTGCTAAAACAACAGATCTTGAAAGTTCTCATCACAAGAAAAAAATTGTTGTAACTATGTGAGCTGATGGATGTTACCTAAACTTACTGAGGAAATCATTTTGCAATACATACATATATCAAATCATTATGTTGTACACCTTAAACAAATACAATGTTATATGTCAATTACATCTCAAGAAAATTAGAAAAAAAATGTTAATTACAAAACAACCATACATTCATTGAGAAGAAAAATTAAACTATGTAGCATATAGAAAGTAAAAAAACATTAAAGTTCTCACCTGCCATCTTTCCACTCCCTTCCACTCATAATAGTTTGATGTGTATCCTTTATGGCATTTCCTATGCATTTACAAACAAAAAGGAAAGAGAGAAGCAAAGAGAAAGAAGGGAGTTATTTTTACAGAACTGAGATAATATTGTTCATGTTGTTCTATAGCCCAGTTCTTTAACGTGAAAGTATTTCATACGCATCTAATATTTGTACTTTCTTGTAGCAGCTATTTATTTATTTATTTATTAGCAGTATTTATTAACCTAGATGGCCATAATTTGTTAACCATGGCCCTATAGATAGACATTTAACTGTCTCCAATTTCTTCTTATTCCAAGCCTTGCTACAGTGAGGTCATTGCCCATATATGTTTTTTCATTTAATGTGAATATTTCTAGGGACAGGTTTCTACAAGGGGGATAGCTGGGTCAAAGGAACAGCAGGTAGAGTTTTGATAGGTCCTGTCAAAGTGTCCTCCCAAGTCTCTAAGAAGTTACAGGTTTATAGCAAATAGAAGCAACTAGAAGTGGTGAATAGAGAATATACAAAGGCTAAATGATCATCATTTAAGAAACCTTTTACATCTTTCTTTCAATGTTTTATGAAATTGTTACTTAATCTCATAGAGAAAGAGTGGCAAGCACGAAATTGGTTTGTGTCTTGGCTTTTTTTTTTAATTAATTAAATTTTTTAAAGTTCTGTGATTTATTACTTGCATGTAACACCCGGTGCACCATGCAATACGTGCCCTCCTTAATACCCATCACCAGCCTGTCCCACTCCCCCACCCCTCTGAAGCCCTCAGTTTGTTTCCCAGAGTCCATAGTCTCTCATGGTTCATTCCCCCTTCTGGTTACCCCCCCTTTCTTCTTCCCTTTCTTCTCCTACAGATCTTCCTACTTCTTATGTTCCATAAATGAGTGAAACCATATGATAATGGCTTTTTTAAAAAAGCCTTTTTTTTTTTTCAGAGAAGTTTCAGGTTCACTGCAAAATCAAGGGGAAATTACATAGATTTCCCATATATTCCCTGCCCCATAGACTCCAGTATCAATAGCCCCCAACTGAGTGGTACATTTGTTACAACTGATAAACCCACACTGACACATTATAATTAGCCCAAGTCCATAGTTGACATTAGGGTTCACTCTTAGCATTGTATATTCTATGGGTTTGAGCAAATGATAAATATCCGTCATTATAAATCCATCCCCAAATCCCTGGCAACCAGTAATCTTTTTATTGCCCGCATAGTTTTGCCTTTTCCAGAATATCATCAGTGTGTAGCCAATTTCAGACTGTTTCTTTCACTTAGTAATAGACATTCAAGGTTCTTCCATGTCTTTTCATGGCTTGATAGCCCACTTATTTTTAGTGCTGAGTAATATTCTGTTGTCTGGATGTATCTAGTTTATTTATCCATTCACCTACTGAAAGATACCTTGGTTGCTTCTCGGTTTTAGATTTACGAATAAAACATCTTTGTGCAGGATTTTGTGTGAGCCTAAGTTTTCAGCTCCTTTGGGTAAATACCAAGGAGTGCAACTGCTGGATCATATGCTAAGATTATGTTTGGTTTTGTAAGAAATTACCAAACTGTCTTCCACAATGCCTATACCATTTTGCATTCCCACCAATGCTCAATGAGCGTTCCTGTTGCTCCACATCCTCGTCAGCATTTGGTGTTGTCTGTGTTCTGGATTTTAGCCATTCTAATAGGTGTGTAGTGATAGCTCATTGTTGTTTTATTTTTTATTTTTTTTAAAGATTTTATTTATTTATTTGACAGAGATAGAGACAGCCAGCGAGAGAGGGAACACAAGCAGGGGGAGTGGGAGAGGAAGAAGCAGGCTCCTAGCAGAGGAGCTTGATGTGGGGCTCGATCCCAGAACGCTGGGATCACGCCCTGAGCCGAAGGCAGACGCTTAACCACTGTGCCACCCAGGCGCCCCCATTGTTGTTTTAATTTGCAATTCCCTAATGACATGTGACATAGAGCATCTTTTCATGTGCCTATTTGCCATCTGTATGGCTTCCTTGGTGAGGCGTCAAAGTATTATCCCATCTTTTAATCAGGTTGTTTTCTTATTTAAGTGTTCTTTGTATATTTTGCATAATAGTTCTTTATCAGATGTGTCTTTTGCAAATATTTTCTCCCAGTCCCTGGCTGGTCTTCTCATTCTCTTGACATTATTTTTCACAGAGTTTTTAATTTTAATAAGTTTAGTTTATCCATTATTTCTTTCATGGACCATGCTTTTGGTATTGCATCTAAAAATTCGTCACCATACCCAAGGTCATCCAGGTTTTCTCTTATATTATCTTTTATAATTTCAGTTTTAGAGTTTCACATTTTACATTTAGGTTTTTGTTGTTGTTGTTGTTGTTGTTTTTAAAGATTTTTTATTTTTATTTATTTGACAGAGATAGATAGCCAGTGAGAGAGGGAACACAAGCAGGGGGAGTGGGAGAGGAAGAAGCAGGCCCCCAGTGGAGGAGCCCGATGTGGGACTCGATTCCGGAACGCCGGGATCACTCCCTGAGCTGAAGTCAGACGCCTAAGGACTGCGCTACCCAGGCACCCCTACATTTAGGTTTTTGATCCATTTTGAGTTAATTTTTGTGAAGGCTGTATTTAGATTTTTTTTTTTTTTTTTTTTGCATGTGGTTGTCCAGTTGTTCCAACACCATTGGTTGAGGAGATTATCTTTTCTCCATTGTATTGCCTTTGCTCCTATGTCAACTACCAGTTGACTCTGTTTATGTGAATCTACTTCTGGCCTCTTTATTCTGTTCCACTGATTTGCCTGTTTTCTCACTAATAGTACACTCTCATGATAATTACAGCTTTTCTAGTAAGTATTAAAGCCAGGTAGGGTCCATCCTCCAATTTGTTTTTCCGTGTTGTGTGAGCTATTCTGGGTCTTGTGCATCTCCATAAAAACTTTGTAATCAGTTTGCCAGTGTCCACAAAATAACTTGCTGGAACTTTCTGGGGTTGCATGGTATCTATAGATCAAGTTTAGGAAGAAGTGACATTTTGACAATGTTGGCTTTTTAAAAATTTTTTTGAAGAAAAATTCATTTACAGTGAAGCTCATATATCTAAAGTGTGCAATTCAATGAGTTTTGATAACTGTAATAGAGAATATTTGTATCACCTCAGAAAATTCCATGTCAGCCACTTCCAGTAAATCCAAAAGTCCATGAATATTCTCATTCACATCTTTTTTTGGACATAGTTTTAATTCCTTTGAGTAAGTACCTAGGAGTAGAATTACTGAATGATATGGTAGTTATATACTTAACTTCTTAAGATAATATCATATAGATGGTACCATTTTGTATTCCCACTAACACAGTATGATAGTTTTAGGTATTCCACAATCTCACCAAGCTTCAGTATGAAATGATATATTACTATGGTTTTAGTTTGCAATTCTGTGACAATGAAAGATGTTTATTTATTCTTGTACATATCTTTTCTTTTGTGAATTATCTGTTCTAGTATTTTGTGAATTTTAAAATTCTTGTTTGGTTTTTAATTGTTGATTTGTAGGAGTTCTTTACGTATTCCCTATATAAGTCTTTTCTCAGACATGTGCATTATATTTTCTCACAGTCTGTGGCTTATTGTTTTATTTTATTAATGGGTCTTTTAGATAAGCAGAAGTTCAGAAATTTTGACAAAGTCCAATTTATAAATTTCCCTTTTATGTATAATGTTTTTGTTTCCTCAAAAAAAACTTTGCCAACCCATGGTCTCAAAGATATTCTCCCATGTTTTCTTCTAGAAACTTTCTAGTTTTAAATTCTAGGTTTAGGTCTAAAAACTATCTCAATTAATTTCTTTGGGTGGTATGAGGTGGGAGCTGAGGTTCCTGTGGTTTCAAAATGGTTATCCAGTTGTTCCAGTACTATTCATTAGCATAAAGGTATAATACTCCCTTATTTTCTTTTTTTATCATTTTAGTGTCTATAGGATCAATAGTATTATTCTCTGTTTCATTCCTGATATTGGTCATTTGTGCTTCTCTTTTTTTCCTGATCAGCTTTGCTAGGAGTTTATAAATTTTATTTAATCTTTTCAAAGTAACTTCTTTTGGCTTTTGTTAACTTTTCTCTATTGTTTTCTATTATATTGATTTTTGTTCTTTTAAAAAATTTTATATATGGAAATTATATATATAGCTTAATTTCTTCTTTTAGAGCAATTTAAAGTGAAATCTTACATCATTTGTTTTATATCTTTCATTAAAATATAATCGTTTAATGTTTATTCCCTCTAAACATTGATTTAGATGCATTCCACACTTTGATATATGTTCACTATCATTTATTTTGAAATAGTTTTTAATTTTCCTTTTTTATTTCTTGTTTGACCCACAGTTCCTTTTGCAGTCTTCAAGGTATCTTACTGTTGTTAAGTTTTACTTTAACTCCGCTGTTTAAGAAAATAACTTGGTGAAATTTCAATCCTTTGAAATCCTTTGAAATTTGACTTATGCATATGGTCTATCCTGATGAATATTCTATGGGTACTTGAAAATAACATGTATTCCGAAGTTTTGGGGTGTAGCATTTTATAAATGTCCATTAGGTCAAACTGGTTGATAATGTTCAAATATTCTATACTCTTGACTTCTCATCTAGTTTTTCTATCAATTACTGAAACCGTGCCATTCAAGTCTCTGTGATTGTGGATTTGTTTATTTCTCTCCTTAGTTCTGTCAGTTTTTGCTTCATGTATTTTAAAGCTCTATTATTAACTGCATAAACATTTGATTATTATGTCTTTCAATTGAATTGAGCATTTTATCAATATGGAATGCCTTTAAATTCTAGTAATACCCTTTGTACAAGTTTCACATTTGCTTGGGTTAAAATAGCTGCCCCATAGTTCTTTTGCTTACAGTTTGCATGAATGTCTCTTCACTTTTATTCTCAACCTGCTAGTCTTTTTATAGCTCCTATAGACTGCATATCATTGAATTTTGCTTTTTTATGCTATTTGGCAGTATCTGTCTTTTAATTGGTGTTGAGGTTATTTATATTTAATATTGATATAGTTGAATTTAGGCTTACCATTTTTCTATTTGTTTTCTATTTGCCTATCTTTTTCCCTTTGTTTCTCCTTCCTTACACTATTTTGGGTTAATCAACTTTTAAGAATACTCATCTTAATTTCTCTATGGATTTAAAATCCACCTTTTTGTGTTGTTTAAGTTATTGCTCTAGGAATAATACTATTCATTCTTAACTTACCATGGCCTTACAGTGAATATTTTACTCCTATAGGTAAAATGTAAAAATGCAGTAACAGTAAAATTCCATTAATTCCCAGTTACATATTACATACGCGTGTACTGTAAATACCAAAATACAATATTACAAACTTTGCTTCAAACAGTGAGCTCTTTTTTTAATTGGCAGAAAAAATATTTTTTATTTATCCGTGTTTGTGTAACTATTACTGGTATTCTTTCTTGCTTCCATTGACCTGAGTTTGTACCTGCTATTGTTTCTGTTTAGCTTGAAAAGTTTTCTTCTACGTATCTTTAGGAAGGCAGACATTACCTTCATTTCTGAAGGATAGTTTTGCTGGCTGTAGAATTCTAGATGAACTAAATTTATCATTCAGCACTTGAAAGATGTTCAATTGTTTCTGTTGAAAAGTCAGTGATAATCTGTATCACTCTCCTTTTATGTGATGTCTTTTTCCTCTGACAGCTTTTCAGGATTTTCTCTTTATTGGTTTTCAGAAACTTGGCTAAACTGAACCTAGATGTGGGGTTTTTGCTGAACTACTTGGATCTATAACTGGATGTTTTCTACCAAATTTGGGTGATTTGCATCTATTTCTTCATTTTTTTTTCTTTTTCTCTTCTTCTGGGAACCCAATTAAATGATTTTTAGACTGATATTTTCCCACAGGACCCTGAAGTTCTTTTCATGTACTTGTAAAACATTTTTTTTTTCTCTTTTCTTCAGACTGGATAGTTTCTATTGATGTCTTCAAATTTCCTGACCTTTTCAACTACTCTTAAGCCTATCTTTGAATTTTGTTTTAAATATTATAATTTTTAGTTCTAGAATTTCCATTTGGTTCATTTTTAAATTTTTCATTTCTTTGTTGTAATTCCTGACATGTCTGCCCATTATTATTATCTTATTCTTTAAGCCCTTTTACAAATATAGAATAGCTGCATTAACTTTTCTAACAGCTGGGTCATCTTGTGTCATTTACTATTTGATCACATTTTTTTTGTTGTTTCTTTGTATGTCTAGTAATTTTTTATTATATACTGAACATTGTAGAGGAATCATTATAGACTCTGGTTTCTGTTATTTTCCTCTGAACAATATTGAATTTTGTTCTAGTTGGTACTTACATTACTGGTTGATCACCCTGAACTTGAAAAGACTTGGTTTGAGGCTTTGATAGGGTCTGTTTCAGTTTTGTCATTAGGCCGAGGACAAACCCCTTAAATATACTATCTAGTCTTTATATCTAGGGTATGACTTTCTACAGTTTAAGTAAAAATCCTGAAAAATTACAAAGCTCCTCAAACTTGGCATGACTCAGATTCTATACTCTGTCTCCATGCAGTGGACAGGAGCTGAAATCTCTGTTCTATTCTTTCAGCCCCCCAGCTATAGTTTTCCATGGGGCAACTTGGAATCTCCCCTGCATGTGTGTAATTCAGGGGTCAGCCAAGGGTTTGAGAGGATGATATAAGTAGATTTGGGGCCTACTCCCTTTGTGGTCCCTCTTTCTGGGATTTGCACTCCTCAATTTCCAGTCACTGCGATAGCTCCCAAACGCCATTCCCCAAATCCTCAGGCCAGTAAGACTATTACTTTCTGCTTTAGTTTTACTTGTCTTGTACCAAGTGGACCCTAGAGCATCCTCAGGAAAATCCATAAACATATCATGCTCATCCAGTATGGTTCCTTACTTTAAGGATCAAATTCCCTCTGGTTTCTGCCTGCTTTGGTCTCTGTCCAATATGTTTAAATAGCTGTCCTTTAATATTTTTGTCTAGACTTTATAACTGCTGTCAATAGGAAGGAAAGTCTATACATGGTACTTCATTATGACCAGAACCAGAACATACACCCCATAACTTTTTTATTTGATTTCACCCAAGTACGAGCTGCCTTCTTTACTTGTAGCAAAGATTGCAGCAGTTTGAAATTTGGGATGAGCCTTTTGTTTTTCAATCACCGGTTTCCACCTGGATCATCGTTGCTTTACTAAAAAGTCAATGCTCCAAACAGAGAAATAAATGCTTGCCTTCCTTGAGACAATCTCAAAGAAATACCAAGTCTTATTTTGCTTCATTTAGTGTTTGTAATAGGGAGAAGCTGAGGACAATAGCCTTCTAAACTCTTCAGCCTAAAAGATGGGTATTTACTGTCCATGGGGCCTCTCCGTTTTACAAATAATCCCTTGAAAACATCTCTATAACTGACCATTTATGTAAATAAGGGAAGCTTTTGTTTTAATTTGTTTTACCGGGTATACTAGACAAATTAAGGGAAGGAGAGCCAGGTAAAAGAATTTAATAAGCTGGGAAATATCGGGTGTTTCTTTTGTAGGATGTGGTTTAGAGATTCCCAGTTGGAATGGCCCATACCATAAGAGTTCCGGGTGGGTGCCATGCCACACAGGAAACAATTGTACCCTGCCCCTGGGAGTAAGCCAGAGAGCTAACAAATTCAGTGTGCATTGAAATGCTTCATCAACAGGCCTTCTGCAGGGCCTGCCCTCTCTGCTGGGTCACTGACCTTTATAAGTGCACAGTCATGGCCACCGCCTGACAGGCATGAAAAGAAGACAGACAATGGACGAGAAGGAGACATGCACAGAGGGGGAAAATGCACTCATTCAAGGGATTTACTGGTCAGGGATGTCATGTCCTATGTCCAACTCCAGAATGCAAGTGACGGTGTTTAAACCGTGCACACCAGACCAAAGAAATATAAGAAACATAAAAATATCTCTGAGAATCATGATCAGCTTTGCAGCAGCAAAGAAAAATGTAAAAAGTTGTTCTTTGTTATCAATTTTTTTTACCAACTTCTAAAAGCTGTAGATCATTAAAATTGATTAGAGTGTCATACAGTCTGATTTCAAAGGCATTCCAGACTCCAAAGACAGCATCGTACGGTGGCTTGCAAGTGGGAGAAAAAAAAAGAATTTGGGTCCTGGGTTTGTCACAAAGTAGTTGTGTAACCCTTTGGCGACTTGCTGCAATCCCTCGTTCTCCATCTCTGTATTAAGTGCTCTTATTTTAAATTGACCCCATTTCCCTAATATATGAGGACATCTGTTTGTTACTGTCCTTTTGCATCTCAGGTGATTGGTACAACTTCCTGTTCAGGAAGTTTGAAAACCATGTTAACATGGTGGTTTTCAAAACAAGCTTCTGGAACCTTAAATTTTTCCTCATTCAATAAGATGCCCTGGTGTTATTTTACATATTAGAATTCCATGTAGGCCTGTATTTATTTTTATTTTATTTTTTAAAGGAATCTACTACTAGGGTTAAAAGCATCTGAAAACCCATTCTAAAGGGTGTTCTTTCTATCTCCAGAAGCCTGTAATTCCTGTAGTAAAAAAGGAATGCATAAATTTGTACCTTTTATTGGTAAACATTTTTCAGAGGCTTCTATCAGTGATAATAAATTACATGGCTCTACTATTCTTGGACAAAATACTATTCTGATAGAAAAATGACGTATTATAGATTCATATGGAAAGAGACATGTGTTCTGAGAAGCCTAGTCTGGAATAGGAGCCCTATCTTAGATTGCTTTTACACCCCTCCCCAACTACAGAGATAGGTCCCATCAAGTGGTATTGTCAGCTGGGTTCTGTCCACATTTCATGGTCTCTAAGTCTCACCACCCTCATCTAGTTACATGAGCCTAAGGGGATCTCAAAAATGGCATCTTGCTTAGGCTTCCACCCCTAAGTGTCTAACAACCCATCTTGCTTCTTGGAGACCTTCCTTTGATGATCACTTATTCACGGAAAGTAATCTACTTTTAACACTTACTGAACCCAGACATACTTATGTGCATATGTCTACAGAACAAACAAGCATATGATGCATTTCAAAACCAAATACAAGTGATTTCTGTTATTGATCATCAAGAAGTAATCTTTCTTACTACTCCCTTCTATAAATACATGGTAACTAAAGTGGGAAAGTGTGTGAGCAATCTGCAAGTGGGTTCCCAAATCCAAAGCACATAGCTGATATTTGCAGTAGCTTTCACCCGAGAGCCTACTCCCATATGAGGTAGTAATTCTTTTTATTCCCAATGTGCAAAAGTAAAGAAATGTAGTTCTAGAAAGGATGACATCAAAGTTCATTTTAAGATGAAGGTAATCATCCTTCTCTGCTAAAGAGACTGAACCATCTATGACAGAAGTGTCTGATTAAGGGTTAAGGTGAAAGCCTTGTTCATCTTCTGGAAGAGGAGGATGATACTTCCTTGTTAGTCCCTACACCTGTGTGATTGGAATAACCATTCCCAGGGCTTCATGAGAAATGCTGGAAGGGCAATCCTTGTGTTTATTATCTTTACTCCCTAGATACAAAGGTGCTAGACCACCCTCTAGGAGCTTTTATTCTGTTGCATGAAAACTCTTACAACATTCATGTAGCCTAAAATATCACAGGCATACACTGAACACTTTGCACAGTTAGGTTTTTTAGATATGCTTTTAGTTTGTTCTTAATTTCTCCATTGCTTTTTTGATTTCTCTATTCCTTAAGTTTTTCTTGCTGGGGCAGAAGGGGAGCCACGTTTAAATGTAATAGAGAGGACTGTTCGAATTCTGAGGGAAGTGAGTATGCTAACCCCACCCACATCATCAGGAGAAGCTTCCTGTGTGAGGTGGGATTTAAGTCATATTAATTTGTCCCAGACCACACCAAAATTAAGCTGTTCACATCCAAAACATTCCATGAATTCAGTTGCGAGGAGGAATTTGTTCAGCCATGTTATGGATTCATATTTCTCTCCTCTCCCAAGAAGGTCTGGGTGTCCTTATAAGGGAGAACGCCCCTGTTTCCCACAGTGTGGAGAGCTAAATAAATACTCTCTCACAGTCAATGCAGAGGTAACTTTTTTTTTAATGGATTAAAAAAAAAAAAAAGCAGTTCTGAGAGCCCATCACTGTTTCAGCATCCCCATTCAGAGAGGGGGCTTTTGTCTCTCTCTCAGTGGGAGCTGCCATTTTAATGGGGCCTCCAGCGGGGGCCTAGTTTGATGATGTGAAGTAGGTCTGGAAGAATCGAGGAATTTTTTTTTTTTAATTTAGATTTTGGTTAATTTAATTATACCAGCGTTCAAATGAAATGAAATTTTGAAAGTAAATACATGGTAAATGTCCCTCAAAAGCTGCTACCAGATAATTTCAACAATTTCTCATTTCTGAAGCTCTCTCATTTGAAAACCAACCCCTTGACGTTCTAACAGGCATTAGGGCATTCCCCTCCCATTCTGTTTGCAAAAATTAAATTCAAGAGAGTTCATTCTTAAAAACAGGCCTCCAGTATACGCACGTACTTGTCCACAAACATGCACTCCTAAGTGCTAGATGAAAGCATCCTCCAAAAATTGCTTTTAGCTGATTGGTGATGCCAAGCCAGAACTGGGATAGCTTTGTGGTAATTCTGGGGTTTCCCTTTGGCCTGAGTCAAGAGCACAGAGGTACTTGGAGTCCTCCCCCGCTCCATAGCCCCAGGCGTGCCAAAGTTATTCCCCCCACGCCCTTGTCCCTCAGGGGGGATTCCGACCTCCCACAGCACACTTTCTAGATAAAACTATTACTCTCAGTAACAAGGCTGGAGCCTCTAGAGCCAAGCTGGCCCACAGGCGGCTTTCTGCAGGCCTTGGCCGGGGACCTGCCCCCCCCCCACCGCCCACCCCAAGGCCTCAAGGCCACACACTGGCTGCTCCTGGCAGCTGTGCTCCCAGATGCCAACCGCTGGAATGTGTTTTATGTTCCTGAGTCTCTCCCTGGCTGGCCTCAGGGGAAGGCGCTTCCCTGGCCTCACTGGCTCCAGCGCTAGGCTGCTGCGGTAGCAGGAGAACTGGTGTGAGATCGGTTTACAGATGGGCCTTTCACCCTCACAGCAACTGTGTGCCTGCACAGATTCTGATCAGGGGACACACATGAGCTCCTCTGTACGGCTACAGGACCACAGTTCTCTTTGGCCTAGGTTTCTGTAGTAAGTGGCTGACTGCATGGGCCTGCTGCACCATCCCAGTACTGGTGTGTGTGTGTGTGTGTGTGTGTGTGTGTGTGTGTGTGTGTGTGCTTGCACACATGTGTGCATATGTGAGCTCATGTGTATACATAGAAGGGCTCATTCTTTGCAGAACTGAATGAATGGATGAATTAATGAATTTTTTAAGTGCAGTTGCAGCGATTCGACGACTCTGTGTTATGCTGTGCCCATCACAAGCGTAGCTGCCATCTGTCACCATGCAACACTACTACAGTATCATTAACTCTATTCCCTATGCTGTGCCTTTTATTCCTGTGAATGAATGAATTTTTAAAAAGAGGGCGAAAGAACAGACGCATTTCTGAAAAAGGCAGATTATCTGGGAAAGTGCAGCAGGCCCATATGTGTTTTTATAACCTATCTATTCCTGATGACATTCTTGGGAAATTCACATAAAGATATCTTGCAGTCAAACAACCCACAAACAAGAAAGCCCTCCTTAATAGGGTTGAAAATAGGGAGAGAGAAAAAGAAAAAAAAAAAAAAAAGGAAAACTGTCCCTGTGAAATAACTTGAAATTCAGCTTTGCATGTTTCTCAGTAACTATGTTCCCAGTAACTGGGGGATGAGAGCGGGAGTGGAAAAACCCATCTGTCTTAGCCTTGTGCCTCTCAGAAGCGACCATGAAGTCTGGCTGGTGGTCTGCAGTATGTGTTTGTGTCACACATGAAGTTTTCACTCATTGTATGTAATAACGTTTGTTATCAGGTCATTGCATCTCATCATCCATTGGCAAGTTAGCCCAAAGCTTCTCCTGCCTGCCAGTGTAGCCCTTTGGAATATTAAAGTATGAGGCCTTCCACTAGCAAGAGCTTGGATAATGATAAAAAAAATCATGTTACCTCCTTTTTGGCTTTTCTACGCTTCCCATAGAAAATGACAGTGGCAGATTCCAGACGGTAGGAAACCACTGAGCGAGGGATAAAGTCAGGCACTGCAGACCCAGTTTCACACGCAATGCACTTTTGGAGAAGGCACGTAAAAGTGGACATCCACTCATAACGTACAATCTTGTCAACAGATATGCTCTAACTTTTAAAATATTTAAATTATAAATGTATTACTGTCTTGTAAAAAAAAAAGATTTTGTTTGAAATCTTAATGAGAATTTAAACATAGAAAATTCAAATTTATGTTTCATATTTTCCTACTTTTGAACATATACATGCCCCAAATGGGTAGTATCTTTCAAATCCAAGTAACTGTCCATCACCTGTCATGCAGGAGCCTGGATCATTTCTATACCGTAAATACTGATTTCAGATTTCAAATACCTCTGTAATAGGTTTTAGCTTATCATTTTTCCTGGTTTGTGTAGTGTTTGGCATATCAAAATACAATACAGGTCTAGACATATATCTAAGATAAAATTGGTCTATCACATTAGTTTCTGCACTGGATAGAAATGGAAATTAACAGGTTACTGTTTGCACATACTTGAAACTGTCATTTATTTCCAGGAATCGTCCAGAATCTTACTGTGTTTAGCAGCTTTAGTTTGTGTCGGAGTATGAATACAAAGTATTAAGTTTCAGCTAACCTCCTGCTGTAAGAAGTAATCTGAATGCTAATGCCCACTCTTTTCCCCGTGAAGAGTCCTGATACCACTCTAGCTGCATTCTCAGTATAAAAGTTTACAAGGCCTTCAGGAGCCTACATTAGGCAGGTAACCACGTCCTAAAGGACGGAGCACGGGTCTCTCCCTCACTCATTTAGGAATTTCTCATGGGAATCAGAGGAGAACCTTACTCTTTGCTGCTACACCATAAGCTTGTTATTCTCTTTACTTGTTGCTCCTTGTCTACCTTTCCCTCCCCCCTTCTTTTTCTCCCTCTTACAACCCAGGATTCACATCATAATGGATTTTATGGTTTTGCCACACAGAGGTGGTTCAAACTCCCTTTACAATCAGACTGATTGCTTCCATGGAATAACTTCATCCCCATCCTTTGCAGATTATGAATCATCAGAGAATAAACTAGAAGCCATTTTCAGATAAAAGGGAAAATCTAAACTGCCAGGATTGTTAGCCATAGAGACATGTGTACCACCACTTGGTCTAGTGAACAAAACTCTAGCCTGGAGGTAGAGATGCTGGTTCTCCCACCTACTAGGCAGATGACCTTGGGCCACTCTTTTAACCCCTCTAAACCCCAGTTTCTTATTGGTAAAACGAGCATAAAATCTACTTCACTGGGTGATGTCAATGATTATATGAGATTAAAAGAGAAAAACTCTATAAATGTGTCTACCACAGTGCCTGGTCCACAGTGGGAGGGGCCAACAGTGTTTATGAAGTGTAAATCCTTTTTAAAAAACAATCTCATTTGGAGAGTAATAAAACTACACTTGCACAAAAAAGGATTAGCCCCTCCAAAGCTCCAAAATTTTAATTTATAATAAAAGATTTTGTTCTTATATAATACCATTTTAAGTGAAGTATGGTGGCTTTATACAAAATAACTGGTAAGAGTTTGAATAATTCTGTGTTTATGTAATTTCATTAGGTTTTTGTATATCCTAATTTAATAAAAGAGGGAAAAGGAAGTACATTCATTTGATTACTGAAGAAGAGAATTTTTAAATCAAGTTCTTACAAGCCAATTTTCATTTTTCCAGAATATTCATTTTTGTGGAATGACTCTAGTCCTCAGTCAGGTCATATAGGTGTGTTTGACTGAATTTGAGACCCAACTACTTTTGGGGAGCTAGTGTGCAATCTTGAATCTTAATCAAGAGAGGATTTGACAGTAGGGCTGCTTGTATGTGATCATTCTCACCCTGTCAGAATGATCTTTTACTTAGAATTCAAATTGTTCACTTAGTTTTTCTCCTTTAATCCATTATTTACCATCTTTCGTCCTAATTCCTCTAAAACTCTCTCCTCCATCATCCCTAACAAACTACAAATAAAGTATAGTGATTTGTGAGTAGGACGATGCATGAGGCATGCCTCATATACTACACCGTCACCAGTATTTGCAATCCCACTATTTTCATTTTTTGGTTTAGTTTTAGATTCAAAGTTCAAGTACAGAGATTTTATCAGCTTCTAATACTACGATACATATAGTGAGTACTTAACACGGTACCTGACATAAAGCAGGTGCCCAGTAAGAGTTCGTTGAATGAATGAGACACTTTTAGATTTCTTACCATGGTTTAACAATGCAAATACCTTCAGTAATAATATAGTCTGCACATCCGTCACGGAACCTTAATGGACTCGAGGTATTTAGATGTCCACTATGCGCCACAACCATTCTAGTTCCTTCTGCACAATGCACTTAGCAGCTATAGATAAGGAATCGTTTTTCTGAGAGCAGGGGTTATTTGTGGGGAAAGGAAAGGGCGTGTCTAGGAACACAGAGCATCTTGGGAGAGAGAATCATACAGGGGAAAGCTAATCATAATAATGGCTTTCATTCACTGAGTTCTAACTGTGGAGCAGACATTATCCCATTTAACCTTCATGCCAACACTGAGGTTATTTCCATTTGACAGATAAAGAAACTGAGGCTTGCAGAGGTTAAGGAACCTCCCAAGGTCATGCAGCTGATCTGTGGCAAGGCTAAACTTTGAAACAGTTTTCTGACCCCAAAGCCTTGTCTCTGGTCACAATACTTCTGGCCTTTACTTCCACCGGAGCAGAGGGTTCCCGGGACGGGATGAAGTGGGGGTAGGAGCAAAGGGAGGTGTAAGCTGGTGGTACCACCACACCAACCTCATCTACGTCATAAGGTTGTTTAGAATACACTCCATTCGGGAGGGAAGGTAATTATTACTCATAGAGTTTACTTTTCCAGTTTTACTCTTTCTGACTGAAAGTCACTTGGGACAACCCAGGATACTAGGCGACATGCTCATCCTTGGAGGCTTATCACTGAACCCTGGGATTTGTGTGGGAAATACCAAGGTCCTGATATACAGACCTGTTTTAGCAAGTATGTATTAGCCATAATGTGGGAATCTTATGTTCCCTATGGCTGAAGTTGACTCAACGGCTTACCACAGCTGCTTCCCAGTCTTCTGAGAAAGCAAAGGCAAATTCTAGAAAGTTACATGTGTTAGAGTACTGAGTACAAGGTGTCTCCTGCTGTCTACACAGATTCTGAGGCTTTAAACCAAGCCGGTGAATGATATGGACACAAACCCCAGAAGCAGAAGGGTCTGACTTTCCACACAGTGGGATATAGGCGCATTAGCTGTGTCTAATGAAGCAGTGGTTCTGGTCCCAGGAATTTGTTTGATGAGGGTTTGTGTCTGAAGAACAGAGAGAGTGGGCTTTTGAAGGGAGAATGCCAAGAAGAATGTAGTGTGTGTCATGGGTTCTACTTCCTTACCTCAGCCCTGTAGACTCATATCTGAGCCCGAGGAGGCCAAACCTGAAGAAACTCCGTGAGGCTGGAGTTATGAGCCATACTGCTTAGGGCCTGGTGGCCAAGTAGGACAGTCAGGTGGGAAGACCCATTCTTTCCATATTGGGAGGTTAGATATGGCAGCATTCTCTCCTTCACAGAGAGCTCAGGGCACTGTGCCTGCCCTGGCACATTAAAGACTGGCAGCTTGAAAAGCACTGAGAGACCTCTGTCCCAGACGAAGCATCAGTTGGCCTTGGGATGGTGGTAACTTTCAATGCCTTCAAAGATGGCTGAGAAGCTATAGAAATATCACATGAGTATATTGGGCGTGAGTTCCCATTAAATAGCCCCACAGCCTTCTGTGAATAAATTCCAAAGTTGCTGAAGATTCTGTGTTTGGAGGTAGTTCAAAGAGCTAAATGCCCTGAATGATGACTTCAAATGGGACACACAAAGGCTTGTATTATCCAGAAAATGGAATTTTATGCTACTAAAAATAAGTTTTGAGAATCCCAGACCCACTCATAGAAAAATGACCTGGACCCTCTCACTTCCTTACCTTTCTTATTAACTCCTGCCCCCTTCTATGATCTCAGCCCTTCTTCTTGTCCTGGGCTCTCCACACTCCACTCTTCGCTGATGATGGATGCACTGGGCTTCTCCCATTTTCATCTTTCTCTTTCTTGAGCACTGTTGACTGTGGATTACTCCACCCTTCCCCAGTGTTGGCCCCTCTCAGAAGAATGCCCATTTCTCTGCCTCACTTTGTCCTGCCTCTCACAAGGGGAATCAAACATATAGAGAAAAACTTTCCACACTAAGGTTTAGTGAAAGCAGACAGCAAGTAATTGAGACCCTCCGTATAAAAGCAAAAAAACCGGACATCTGAAGTTTACATGATACATGCTTCTAGGTTAAAGGACAGTATATTACAAACGTAAATGACACTTTCAGAGAAGCATATTGTATATATTATAATTCCTAACATTGTAAAACAAGAATGTTAAAGTCCCCTAAAGAGAGAAGAGACCATCTGTGGGTTTATGACGTGAAGCAGATGGAACAGTATCTGAGAAGGGCTTAAGTTTCTGTTCCTAATATTGTTGTCAATTCAGTCATAACTTAAGTGCTCTGAGAAGGACGTTTTCAAAACCTCAGGTGACATGGTGTTTAGGAGGCACCACAGAAATCATGGAGTAGTTCAGAATTCACTCCAACGACTGAGCATCAGTTAGGTTCCTGGCATACACATCATCCCATGTGTTGTCAAATGTCACCCTGTACCCTACCCAGGCAAAGCAGTTATGAGAACCAAACTTCTTCCCCCTAGTTTTTCCCTGATGTCGCTGTTTCCATTATTGTCTGGCACAAGATTACTTCAAAGCTTGTGTGTCATGTACATCGTGTTCCAAGGTCTTCCCATGGAAAGAATCAAATAAAGGAAGCCCATAATCTTACCCTTTCATCAAAAGGGACTCAGTTCTATAATACAAGCTACAACTGTCTTAAAGCACAACAACTACCAGCTCCACCATGGCCCTCTGAATGAGAGCCCCGAGGGGCCTTGGAATCTGCATTTTAACATGCTCCACGGGTATTCTTTTGCACACCAAAATTTGAGAACAACTGCCCCAGAATATCCTAGTTTGCTATAAAAATATGAGAAAATGCTCCACAAACACTATGTTATTATGTTCTTCATATAATCTTAGAGGTTGAAATGAATAGAATCAGGATATTTGTTGTTTTGTTTGTGAAGCTTTTTTTTTTTAAGGAGTGGAAGGTATGCAAATAGTTGAAGAGGAAAGCGTGTATGACAAAGATCTAAGGGAATGAATTGTACATATCATTCAAAGGGGGATTAATACAGTAGGACCTACACATTTTTACAACCTGGATTAAGCCTGTTCTTACGGCGTCATACAATTAGAATTTGTGAGAGAAGGATTACTTCACTGGGAAATCAAAGCAACACAGCTTTCAAAATATCATATGTCTTTTCCCACAGACATAATACACAAAAAACTATTTAGGCAAATTCACCCAGTGAACACTATTTATTACAACATACTTTCAGTAAAGCCTCTTTGGACTAGATCAGCTCATAGCAGCTTGACATGGAATGCCCAAACATTGGAACAGCTGCTCTATAAGTAAAATATCTTGTTACATTTTCATCAACCAACCAGCTGTTCAGAATGCCTTGTCAGTGTGTCCCACAAACATACAAAGTCCCATGAAACTATTCAAAATCTGCTAAAATCCAATGAACAAGATACTTCTCCAAAATTGTTCACATTCAGTCACAAAGTCCTTTCCAGCATCCTTTGCTCAGGTTTACAGAATGAATCCGCTTATTTACTTATTTATTTATTTCATCTTGGACTACAGCTAGCCTCAAAAGCTCTTGAAGCTCCCTGTAACAGTCTGGCCTATTCCTTGGTCCTAGGGGGACCTACCAGGCCTCGGAGTGACATCGATTTCTCCTGCACCAAATGGTCTCACCATCCAGCTCCAAACCCAAAAGATTCAGGTTGCTCTTGCAGAAAGTTCCTGGGAAGTCTATGACTACCCAGGTAGCCCAATTTACCCCTGAGCTTCCCTGAGAAAAAGACTCTGAAGGCACAGACCATTAGCCAAGCCAGATCTAGTCCCTTCTTCTCTGCCTTTTGAAGGAATTGTAACCTAATGCAGAAATCCTTAACAAGGGCTTCGTGGGTGGGCTTTGCTGATTCCATAAAATGCTTGAGAGAGTGTGTGAGGATTTTCTGTGTAAATGTGCATAAGCATTTCCCTAAGGAGATTGTCTACAGCTTCCTACAGTTTCTCAAAAGCCTCTACGACATTAACGGTTATGACATTCACATCTAAAGAGTGGATTTTAATAGCACTGAGTTCGAACCTATCCCTTATATTTATTGACTTACTTTACAGTCTGAATATTCACTTCTTTGTGTCGCGTGTACTACCCATGTACTGAGAAAAAAGTAAGCAGCTTGCCTTCCGTATCAGTCAGGAATTGACTTTGCCTGCTAGTAACACAGATCCTGTCACAGTGGCTTAAACAAATTAGGGATTTATTCTTTCTTGTAAAAGAAATCTGGGAAGGCAAACCCAGACTCTTTATGTAGCCACCAAGACACCATTAGAGACACAGGCTTTCTACCTTCCCGCTCTGGCATCCTCAGCACCTAGCTTTGTACTTTACAGCAAGAGAGCTGCCATCTGTCTGTTTTCCTTTTAAGGAACTTTCCTAGATGTTCCACCAAATAAATTCACTTTACATCCTATTGGCCAGAACTCAGCAACAAGGGAGGTAGAGAAATAAAAGCTTCCTAGGCAACTTTCTTCCCCCACACCCCCCAAAATCAGGTTTTTGTCACTAAGGAAGAAGAGGAAAACATGTTCAGTAGGCAACTGACAGTCTTCTTTATCTTTTATGAGAACAGATGTTGATGAAGCACTTGTTTTCTGCTGATGTTTCCTTGGGAAGAAATTCTTTGGGACACCTATCCATTCAAGAAGGCAGAAGCATGTATATGAAATACCCCCTTCCATATGTTTGTGAATCTCTCTCTCTGTGTGTCTCTCAGTCTCCCTCACAAGCAGGCGCATGCTCACCTCCACAAGTACAATGTGCACACACGCACATGTGCACAACCCTGCCAAGGCACTTGAGGCTGATTCAAGAACTGCTGACAGAACCCAGCACCCACATTCACCTGCCCCAAGCACACCTGCCCTCACAGAACATTCCATCTGCTGGCACATACCACTGGAGGAAGGAGGGGAGACCCCCCTCCTCCTGCCTCTCCGTCTCTCTGTCTTGGAGAATTCCTTTGCTCCCCCACCCCACCCGCCCCCAACACACACCATGGCTGTGCTCAGCCTTTCCTTGGATCCACCTGAGCTCCACAAGTTGAGATCACTTTATTCAAAGCCAGTTCAGCCTATCTGTAGGATGGGATTGGAATCCCAAACTCTGGATCTCTTTCCATATTCTGCCTCACTTACTGGGATTTACATGGTGAACCAGATGGGCTGCTTTCCTGTCTTTTGTGAGAAAACACCCAAAACCCCATTTATCTTTCTTCCCCTCAAAGCCTTCTGATTTATTACTCAGAAGGAGTTCTCAAGATGACATCAGCCAGTCCAAGGGAGCAGGGTACATATGGCCTCCAGGGGTCAAATGGGATAGGACTGTTCTAAGGCCAAATATTTTCTGTGTCCTTGAGCAAATCACTGCTGCTCACTAAGCCCTTATTTCCCTGTAAGTAAAATGGCAGTGATGGTATCGGCTCCAAAGGTGGGGAGCTGGGGCTCTTTCACCTAAAAGGGAGTATTTTACATAAGTGGTTTCATCCTTGTAGCTGCGTCAGTGTGCAGAGAGCATCCCATGTGAGTGCAGGCCCCCGTGCTGTGGAATTTGCACTGCAAGTTTCATTTCCAGTCCTTGGAAGTTAGGGGGGCTTTGGGTTCTGCTGAGGAGAAAGGGGAGAGGCCAGCCCCCAGTCCACTGGGCAAAGAACAGACAGTGTTCCGACCTCCGTGGATGGTATGTTGTGTCCTCTCAGCCAAGAAACTAATGGCCACTAGGATGAGCCCTGAGCCCCCCAAGAGGTGCAGTTAGGGGAGGAAGTGGTACCCCGGGAATTGATGTGGCCATCCTTGGGACAAATGGGAGAGGCTTTCATCCAGAATGGTTTCTCTATTTGGTTTTCCGCCTTGAGAACTGCATGTATAAGGGTCACGAATGCTGCATGGAAGGGGGCTCTTTAAAAACAATTAAACTGGAAGTCCTTAGCTGCTGCCGGCTGAGCAGTGTCTCTTCTCCGCCTGCCAGAAAACACAAGCCCTGTTTGACTTCCTGTGAAGCTAGTCAGGGCAGAACATCTTTTCTCCCGATCCTCTTCTCAGCAGCGGCCACAGCAGTAAATCTTCAGAGAGGCCTCATTAGGCAAGTTCCTTTTTGAACTCCCTCCACCCTCCAGACCTCTCAAAACCACCACTGCCATTCTAGCATGTTATTATTTTTTCCTCCTAAGCCTGCATTTTCCTCGGTCCTGGCACCTAGGCCTCCCTACATGGCTCTCACTTTCCTTCACGGACTCTTCTCTAGCTGGAATCTCTCCAAAGGGTGTGTTCGTGCAATCAAAAACTTCCCTTTTTGTTTTATCGCATCACTGAACATACCAGATAAGGCCCAGCAAAGGGAGGGAGCGAGGGAGCGAGGGAGCGAGGGAGTGAGGGAGGGGTCTGGCTGGTTTGCACTGGGGAGGGGGCCAGGTGAAGGGGGCACAGGAAGAAGGCAGAGGAAATCTTCACATCAGCTCTGAGGACCATGTAGGGACAGCAAGCAGACGCATGGGTGTCTGGTGTGGGCTCTCCCCATGCGACCCCAGCCGCCTCTCAGGAAGCTGCAGACCCGCCTTCAAACCTGCAGCCAATGACTGTCCACAACTTGAAAGAGCCTGTAGAGCAAACCAGACACAAGATACAGTAAGACACAGACACCAGGGCATTAAATAGTTAATTTTTAGCAAACCCAAAATTGTATTTCCATCATGTGCAAGCAGTCAGCTGCTATTGTAGGTCACCGAGATACAACGCATTATTTCTACAGTTTGTGGAAAACATTAGGCAGCTGTAATAAAGTCAATGGTATTTCCTTCCTTACTGAAACATGACTTCAGTAAATCCCTGTTTAAATTTTTTCCCCTTTCTAAACATTTCTCTCCATCTGCACGATAAGTCAATAAAAGAAATTAAAAGTTAAAATGCCTAATGAAATTTTATCAGGCATGAAATGGCATTTAAACCAGGGTTGCCACCCGGGCTTAGATGCATGAAAGCTGACCCGAACTTGAGGGGTTTATAAAAGGCAGGGGGAGGGTAACAGCAAGTTTCAGTGGCCTTTATGTATTGCAGCCACTGAAAAAGAAAATCATTCCAGAGAGGCATTCCATGAAACCGAGACTCGCAGAGCAGTTAAGATTTTTACGGGAGGTACATCATTTCTGTAAACCTCTGCGTTCTTTCAGGCCGCCATTTGGTTTTTCTTTATTCATGTCTTTGTGCCCACATGCTTATTTTGAAATCAATCTTCATCTGTGTACCTCTGTCATGAGCCCAGGAAGAGTGGCAGGATGAAAGCCTGAGAACTTTTTTAAGAAGAAGAAACAGATGGGAAGGGTAGGGACTTAATTCTTAATCTTTCTTGGAGAAGAGCCTTGGGATGTGCCATGTAGGCTCAAAAAGGGTTTAAATAAATGGGCACAGAGGGGGACAAAAATAATTCTCCCTTGTATAAAATTGTTTATTTTAATAATTATTTATCATCCCATACTTAGGGCATAACAGACACTTCATTTTCATAGGAGTCTGAAAAGAAAAGGAGCCCTTCGATGCGTGTGAGGATGGTTCTCAGACTTCACAATTTAAAACGTTAAACTTCTTTAAAAGCAAATCCCAGAGCCTTCCTTCAGGCAGAATGTCCACAGAACTCAAGGGGCATTCCGTCTAAGAAGGGACAGCGGTGGCAGACTCTAATTGGAGAGCATATCCAGAACTTTCAAGAAACTTCCTATAGTTTGTAGCCAGAGGGCTGTGTTTCAAAGTGGTTGTCCTTACTGATTGTCTTGGTGAAAGGAAACTGTTGTCCAGCCTGCAGAGCAGGGAGAGGCACTCTGACCATTTCTAATGGCTCTGCAAATCAGCCCAGAAGAGTGGTTTTCTCACTCTCTGTTCCATTCAGCCGCACTTGAAAAGCCAACTGTTGGAGTGCTGAGCCCAAGCAATGTGGAAGAGAATCCTCACCTCTATCCGGACACTGGCCATCAGGTAGATAGGGAAGTATGTTTGTAAACTGCTAGCAACATCACAGCACCACCACGATTATGAATGAATTTTACCAGCACCCACCTAAACTGGCAGTATTAAAATTCCCTTAATTCAGAGAAGGTGGTACAATTTTCAAATATTTACACAGCTTTCGGTGTCTCCCAAGTTTTTTAAATCATCAAAAAAAGCTGGGTCTGCAAGATCAGAAAGAATGTGTTCACTTTTATAAAAAAAAAAAAAATCCTGGCTTTCTGTCATAACAAAACAATTTGCCCTAAATTTTCAAATTTTTGCCTTCCCAGTCTAACCCCAGAAATCCTGTAGTATTAGAGGTTCTATGACACTGAAATACACAAAACAGTTGTAACAATGTACTTGGTAATATTTGGAGGGACAATTGACTCAGAGAAAAACAGTTGCAAATTCTATGCAACGGGTAGGCACAGCTCCAAGGATGAGGAGCACTGGAGATTTGCAGATATGCGCGAGTCTCCCATGTGTCACAGTCCAGCCACCAAACCCCACGGGAGGCTGTCACCCATCTGCCTCAGACCAGCTGCGAGCAGAACGCCTGAGCTGTTGCCAGCTGCGGGGGAGATTCGTGACTTACCCTGAAATCTAAGAGGCAGGGAGACGGGTCTGACAAAGAGAAACTCTGACTTAGGGAAATGCTGTTTGGATGGTGTGAAGATAATTGCAGCCTGGGGGGCAACAGTAGAGGCAGAAACAAAATCAAGTCAGACAGTGAAACAAAAGGGTAATGTTGGGATGTGTGTGGTGTGGAGAAGACCGCTGCTCACAAACCTGCCCTTTCTGTCACATCCTCCACAGGTAGAAACCCCGTTAGTAACAGCTGGGCAAAGCCATGTCTTATGGATGGGATGCTTGCATAATATTGGGGCCTTCTTTCAGAAAAATAATTTAACAAATACAAAATTATATATTGATGTGAAGATTTATTTAGAAGGGGCCCATGCAAGGGAGGGGCCCTGAGGTTTAAGCTTCGTTGGCTTACCAGTACATCCCCCACTAGTAACAGTATCTTTCTCCTACAAGATGAATGCGGCATGAACACAGTTTGAGGTGGTTGTGCAATGCCCAGACTCACGAGGCACTATGTCTGTGCAGGAGGAGGTCTGTTACAGTTTTACAAAGATTCAGGTCCTGTTAACATTTCCATATCCTAAAGTTCCCTCTTTATCATGTCTTTCCAACTGACAGGGTGGGGGTACTTAATCTCGAATTTGAGTCCCAGCAGATATCACAACTTTGGGATTATTCTGATTAGAAGGACAAGCAGATTTGGACTGTTGAGGGTCAGATCATCCGAGCCCACCAAGAGATCATCCAAGGTTTTGCGGTGGAGTCGTTCATGAGATGCTGTATTCTTCTGTGTTCTCCCTCCCCTGTAATCTTATCCCAAGGGATCACAGTACGATCTAAGCGGTCGCTTGCAGCTGATACAATGTGTTGTCAGTAAAGTAAGTCTATTCAAAATCAGATTCAACTCCAAGCAATTTGGAGAGCAAAACTAGTCATTTTAAGCATCAATGTACATTTGTATAATTTAGAAGAGGATGTGAATGCAAAACCAATCTAATAAACATTAAAAGAAGAAGATTCCAGATACTATTGGAAATAACTGGTTCTTCATGGATGAAGACCCCCAAATGTCATTAAAAAAGGATAAAAAATAATGGAAATAATTTTTAAGCAAGATTCTGTCAAATCAAATATCTAATTTATGGTAGAGACAGTTTAATTTTATTAGCCTTAATTTTATTATTTATCACTGATTAAATCAGTGGGACGTGGGGTTCCAGATCCTTCTCCAGTCTCAGACCAACTGTGTTTTACTGGCTGATTCCAGGAGGAAAATGCAGCTAATTGCTTTTAAATCATTACATTGTACTTTCATTTCTTGACTCAATAGTATTAGCAGTTAAAGAATCCACTCTCCTTCAATCCAATAGCAGTATGAAAATCTTGATGCTGCAACTGCCTTTGATATTAATATTCTAAATAACATTTTATTAACTAGAAAGTGACAAATAAGCTTTTTCTTTTTTGAGGGAAAATTAGACTGAAGGTGCCCCTGGTCCCTAGAGAGGGGTTTTGAGCTGGGTGGGCATGAATGGAATAGTTAACACCCTTCTACACAAAGCTAGTTACCTGGAAGTTTAGCCCCCAAAGCTGGTGTGGCCAGTGGTCATTACAATGCTATCAGAATAACCATCTCTTCCAAAAGGAATTGGGGCATCATTCCAGGGTGACATAACACATTTCCCACGTTGCAGAAAGAATTATAAAATTGTCAATGTTGCTATGACTATTACCCATCAATACATGTCAAGTCTATACGTTTCTTCATTAATTCAACTAACATTTATTGAGGGATTAGCTTATACCAGACACAGGTATGTAGAGATACTCTTGAGGAACCCAAAATACATGTGTATATATATATCCATGTATTTACCTCTCACATATTTAGCACACAGATACCCCACCAGATCTTCCTACACACACACACACACACACACACACACACACATAATTGGTTATTTCCAGTGATTTTCACTATCTATTACAAAGCCAAGATCGTCTGAGTCACCTGGGGAGGCAAAACATGTCACAAAGTTTAATGAAAAGAAGTCATGAACTCATAGGAGAAGCCTCTGGGCCCCACACAGAATCCATGTGCTCTTATTTCTCTCACAACTCCAGCCAGCTCAATTATCCCATGTCTAAGATAGCAGTTTGCAATATAAAAGGCCAATACAAACAGGAGGGGAGGGAAGCTATTAAATGAACACAGGAAGTAAAAAGTACAATAATTTCACACAAGGGCAAACAACACTACATCCTCAATAATGCCTGAGTTCCCAGGCAAGATTAAATTTGTTCAGCATATTTCATTATGAAGATGAGCGTACAATTCATTTTAGAAAAAAATGTTTTGTTTTGAAGCTGGTACTTTGTTACATTTCTTCCATAATGTTGCCAGACAAACGCGCTGCTAGTATACAAAGACATTTGTCACATTTATCAAGCTTTGTCTGTCACTGTTTGGGGAGAGAAAATTACAGATAGGAAAATAATTATAGAGTGGTTAAGTGTGATACAATATACACTTTTTTCACTGTGAAAATACTCTAGCCAGAAAAAAAAAAAAAAGTTTCTGTCCAAAAGAATCCTTTGGTGACAGAGGGGAGGTTTCCTGCATTGGAAAGACAGGGCTAGGGCTCTGTCTTCAGCATAAATCCCCTTGCTTTGTGACATAATAATTTGCATGACTAATGTTTTTGATTCCTCATTTCCATGGACTGAATTGGTGCAAGTGATTCTACTTTCCCTGGAATTCCTAAGACTTAAGAGTGAGCTCTTTGCCATTTCATATGCAACCTGCACAACCTGTTTTCAAAACCTCTGAAGTGCGGTGCCAGGCTCCCATGCCTCAGGAGACCATGGGAGAGCAAGATAACTTGACAGTCTGAAAAGTAGAGCTGTTCAGTAATGCCGCCCACTTGCCTCCCATGGTGTGGAGACCTGGTATTTGTGACCTCCATGACAAATCACACACATCACGGACATGAAGTGATTCATTTAAGGGGATCATTCACAAGAGAACATGAAAGCAAGAACTTATAATGAATTCTTAGGATACTTAAGGCTTAATAGCAACTGATATAAATTATTATAATAAGCAAAGGGATGCTTCCAGAATACGTACAAGTGTTCAGAGTAATTATGTGAGAAAAAGTTCCCCTCTCGGGATTTCCAAATTTGATGACTCTATAAAGAGTATAGTGAAAGCTGGAGGTTGTCCGCCATCTGATTTCAAGATTTAGGATAAAGCTACAGTAATTAAGGCAATAAATGTGGTATTTGAATAAGGATAAACAGAAGACAGTCAGAAATGGATCAACACATATATAACTGATTAATTTTTTTTAAAGATTTTGTTTATTTGAGAGAGTGAGAGAGCAAGAGAGAAAGAGAGCATGAGTGGGGCGGGGGGAGCAGAGAGAGAGGAAGCAGGCTCCCCGCTGAGCAGGGAGACTGATGCAGGCCTTGATCCCCAGACTCCGGGATCATGACCTGAGCCGAAGGCAGACGCTCAACCAGACTGAGCCACCCAGGCGCCCCTATAACTGATTAATTTTGACAAAGATTACTCAATGTGGGAAAATAGTCTTTTTAATAAATGGTCTAAGAAAAATTGATCTCCATATGCAAAAATCATGAACATTGATCTTTGCCACCATATACAAAAATTAACTCAAAATGGTTCAAAGAATTAAACAAGGTGCTAATACTATAAAACTTCAAAGATTTCTTAGAACACAGAAATCATGAGCCATGAAGGAAAAAAATTGATAAATTTGACTTCATTAAGTCACTTCATTAAAAATGCTACCTTTTTAAAACACAACGTTAAGGAAATTAAAAAGCAAGGCACAGACTGGGGAAAATACTTACGAATTACATATCTGATAAAGAACTTGTATCAGCATGTATAGGAAAACCCTCAAAACTTGTAGGAAAGCAAACCACCCGATTAAAAAATAGGCAAAAGATTTGAATAGACAATTCACTAAAGAAATTAAATTTATGGCAAAAAAGAAATATAAATAGGACAAATAAGCATATGAAAAGATGCTCAGTCTCATTAGTCGTTGCAAAAATACAGAGAGTATCACAGGCCAGGACGTGATACCATTTTACAACCATCAGAGTGGCTAAAATATTTTTTAAAGTTGTATTTATTTACTTATTTATTTGAAAGACAGACAGAGAGAGAGCAGGGGGAAGGGAAAGAGGGAGAGGAAGAAGGAGAGAAACAGACTCCCAACTGAGCGAGGAGCCCAGTGTGGAGCTCCACACGGGGCTTGATCTCACAACCTTGAGGTCATGACCCTGAGATCGTGACCTAAGCCAAAATCAAGAGTCGGTTGCTTACTCAACTTAGCCACCCAGACACCGCTAAAGTGGCTAAAATTTTAAAATAGCAAGTGTTGAGGCTTTGGAACAACTGCATTTCTCACACAGTGCTGGTGGGAATGTAAAATGACACAGCCATATTTAAATGAGTTTAGCAGTACATAATAATTTTTAAAAAAGATATTAAAAATAAATAAATAAATGAGTTTAGTGGTTAAACATTAAATTTAAACATAAACTTACCATAAAATATAGGAATTCCATTACTAGGAATTTACCCAAGAGAAATAATGTAGCTCCACACAAAAATCTGTATACAAATGTCTGTAACAGGTTGATTCATAGCACCGGAAGCTGAAAACAACCTAAACCCTCAACAGCTGGTGAATGGATAAACAAATTTTGGTACCTCCATACAATAGAATATTACTCTGTAATAAAAAATGTCCAACTACTGATATGCAAAATGGTGTGAGTTCTCAAGAGCTTTGTGCCGAGTAAAAGCCACAGGCTTCCTACCATATGATTTTGTGCTTCTGAACTTAGCTTCTTTAACACAATTTAAATTGCCACACAACACAGAGGCATATTGCAGACTGCGAGGTTTTTGTGTGCGTTTTCTTTCTGGTTAAACTCATAGTTGTGGTTGTGGTTTTCTCCTTAATTAAATTGCTTATCAATGGAAGTTAAAGAGCTTCTTCTGAAAGTCAGCCAAAAGCTTTTTACCATCAGATGTTCAGTGCTTAAAATTAGTTCTTGGTCAGTTCAAACAGCCTCTCTCCACCTTGAAAATGCCCTGATTTCTACCTTGTTTCTGACTCTAATCCCACCAAAGAAGACAAATGGGGACAATATGATTGATAAGGTTTGGGAAGAAAGGAACTTGAGAATTGAGAAGATGATAGCTGGTACCAGATTGGAACTTCACAATTTAGAATAGAAGGATCTGGTGTGGTGGTGGTACTTGTCACCCACCAAATCTTCAGTGAGCTATCCATTTCTAGTTAATGTGCTATGCAATTTAACCCATTTCTACAAGGCATCTAAGCACTTAGTCCTTCTTCAGAGTGGGAGTAGGAGACAGTGAAGGTCACCACTATGGTACAGTCATGTGTGATTACAAGAATAATACAATTTGCTTCTCTAAATTATTTTGACAATTAAATAAGATATTGAAATACCTTGTATAATACCAGGCACTCAATATATGTTTACCAATTTTTTATTTCCTTTCACTTCTTTTAGTAAAAGGAGAATATTTTTAGAACTGGAAGGACCTCAGAGGTTATCTTGTCCACTGTTTTAACTTTACAAGTGAGAAAACCAGATTCAGTGAGATTAAGTGTATTGCTCAAGCTTATGCAGTCAAAGTTAGAAGTCCAACTTCCAGTTCACACAGATCCGTTTCCTAAAGCACCTGCATTCAGCGGTAGTGCTCCACGTGGCAGAGGCTGAGGGAGGTCTGCGGGAGAAGAGTTTTGCTCCATGTATTTAGGGAGCATGGACTGCTTACTTCTGGCTCTATGTTTGCTTTAGCTATTTTCATTTATTTTTTACTCCAAGAATGGGAGGCAATGGGAAGCCTTTCTCCTCAGAGATTGCTGATTAAGCTAATAAAATACAGTGCACACAGTAAGATTTGGATTTCAGATAAACAGGGTATAGTTTTTAGTCCCATGAAATATTTAGAACATATTTATACTGACGGCTTGTCTGTCAACACTATTAGGAGTAAAACAATATCTTGCTTACAACTGTAAATGTTTTTTTCTTCTTGCCTTAAAGCAAATAAGCAATGACAATGGTCACCAACCTCGTGCATAAATCTTGACTTCATGACCGTTCTTCCCCATGAACATTTTTCCTCACCTAGGCTCAGCACAACTGTGGTGAACAGACTCTGTGACTGAGGCTGAGTCTGATGAGAATGGTGATGGGGCAAGAAAAAGTTGATGATGTGCCTGAGCAGCATGGGGAAGACATTTTTCTGCCAGACAGGAAGTACATAATTGTCGTCAGACAGACCAGAATTTAAATCCCTCTCTCTCTAACTAGCTGGGCTGCTATAATGACTTTGAACAAGTTACTTAAACTCCACCACACCCCCCACCCTTAGAGTCTACACAATAAGGACACCTTAAGATTTTGTGAAGATCGAGTATGATAATAGGAAGAAGGCACTGTGATCACTGTGCCTAGAATATAATAGCTACTCTTAATAATTACCATGTCTTAAACTGTACATATATGTTTTATATACTTCTCTAAGCATTTGGTAGAGTTCACAATAAAAAAAGTGTTTAGGCAAAATTGCTAGATTAGAGGCAGACTGGTGAGGGTCTTGAACGCCAACATGTAGAGTTTGGATGCTAAATTTTATCCTGTAGCTATAGAGGAACGATTGCTATCTGCACAGTATTTGGGGGCCTGAGTCTGGGAACCTCTTTCTAAGCTCCCTTAAAAACTACCTGGAAAACGTAGCATATGATTTCCAGGCACATATTAACTGACACAGGGTGAACTGACCTGCCTCCTCTAAGCATCTTCTGCTGCTCCCTCTGCTCCAGTCTTGACAGGGGAGAAAATGAGGAGTTGTAACTCTTCCCATTGGTCTACTTTGTGCTATTATGAGAAATTGACAGGCATCAGACACAACCAGGAATAATTCCTATCCATCACTTATTTATTAGCAGGATGGCCTCATCCAAATCAATCAACCCTTTCTGAGGTCTGTACAATAGGGAAAGCATCAAGGCAGTGTCTTAGAATTAAGACTCTAGAGATCACCTGTTACAGGAGATGCTTTATATCTAAATTTTTATTTTCCACTTTGTTTGAGCACTACCTTTAAGTTTTATGAGTTATACATCCCTGGAGTGCTCTTTCCCACACCTATCATAAAAGCCTTGTGGGGTGCCTGGGTGGCTTAGTCAGTTGAGCTTCCGACTCTTGATTTCAGCTTGCATCATGATCTCAGGTCATGAGACCTGCCCCCCCCAACCCTGTGTTGGGTTCCTGCTTGTCCTTGAGTCTGCTTGGGATTCTCTCTCCCTCTTCCTCTCCCCTGACCCCAGCTCACATGCTCTTGAAATGAAGGAAGGAAGGAAGGAAGGAAGGAAGGAAGGAAGGAAGGAAGGAAGGAAAAGTAAAAGAAAAAGAAAGAAAGAAATCTTTAAAAAATTTTTAAAAAGTCTTGTGATTCAGTTTCAGAAGACTGTCCAAAATGAAGACCAATCATTCAGACCAACTTTGTTTAGAAAATTGTTTTACCTAGGGGCACCAGGGTGGCTCAGCCGGTTAAGTGTCCGACTCTTGATTTCGGCTCAGGTTTGTGAGATGGAGCCGCTACTGGAACTCTGCACTGGGTGTGAAGCCTGCTTAAGAATCTCTCTCTTCTGGGGCGCCTGAGTGGCACAGTGGTTAAACATCTGCCTTCGGCTCAGGGCGCAATCCTGGTGTTGTGGGATCGAGCCCCACATCAGGCTCCTCTGCTATGAGCCTGCTTCTTCCTCTCCCACTCCCCCTGCTTGTTCCCTCTCTTGCTGGCTGTCTCTATCTCTGTCAAATAAATAAAATCTTTAAAAAAAAAAAGAATCTCTCTCTTCCTTTGCCCCTCATCCTCACCGTCCCCCCTATGGGCACATGCTTGCTCTCTCTCTTTCTAAAAAAAAGAAAAGAAAATTGTTTTACCAAAATATCTTAGACAGTTGACACCTGAGTGAGTCAGATTCTTCCTCAACCTTCCATTTGTGTAGGCTGCAGTCCTAAGGTTCACCCCTCCCTTGCTCATGCCTTTAGAACCTGCAGATGTGTGTTATCTGCTCCTTCTGTTTGGTTAACTTCAAGAGCTTCTAATCTTTTTATAACCAGTTCTGTTGGCTGTTATCTGGATTCCTTGTAGTGCCTTGTCTATTGTACAGTTTAACAGATCTCCACCCTCTTCCCTGGCAATTAGAAGAGCAATATAATTATTTAACAATGTGCTAGAGGCTTCTATCAGATAAGCTTCTTAATTGGACCTTTACATCCTTTACTATTTGTGTGTGTGTGTGTGTGTGTGTGTGTGTGTGAGAAAAATATCACCTGAAGGTTTTTCTTAAAGTTGGGCTTTTACACCATTTTATGGGCTAAACACCAAATAAGGCCCTTCTGTCAGTAATCCCACCCTCCTCCTCTCTTCATGCTTGGGGAGACAGCCGTCGTTTTCTACAACCTGGAAAAATTAATCAGACCTATTATTTTAGTTTTGCAGCTCTGTCTCTGTTATTTTCTCATAGAATCTTAGCTCTCTTTCTATTCTGGTGACTTTATCTGTGTAGCTCCAGAGACACTGAAATCTCCAATTCCATACCTCATCACAGGATAACATAGGATACTGGAAAAAGTCATGGGCTTTGGATCAAGAGAGGTAAATGTTCATCCAGGCTCTGCCCCTAAGTATGTAACCTTGCCAAGGCAGTTAACTGATTTAGCTTTCAAATTCCTTACTTATAAAATACCTAGAGAACACATATTCCCCTTCCGGTTTGTACTCTGTACACCTTCACCTCTGAAACACCCATCCTCACATTATGGGTTTTCTGATTCACTCCCAATCACCCAGCAGAGAGCTGCTTTTACTTTAGTTAGTATTTGACTCTTAATTTTGCCAAATTTCTACTCATATACTTTCTTACTAACTCCAAGGGGCTCAGCTTAAACTTATCATGAAGCAGCTCATACGTATTTCTGAATATTCGCTACAGACCTGCTAACCTAGCTATAGTTAGATCCACTAACTATTCTCTGTCATTTAAAAAATAGTGGTCATAAAATTTTTTAAATAAATAAAAATGTAAGTCATATGCGTTTTAAAGGATAATTCATAATTTAAAACTGAAATTGTACATTTCTTGGTCAACTTGTGAAGTTATTGACAATAAAAAGTTATTGACAAGAAGTTATTGACAAGAAAAAAAGTTATTTTTTCTTTAAAAAAAAGTGGAGTGCTAGAGGAGGGTTAGCTATAAACTAGGTTAGTTATCCTCATTCTGTGCAGGATGAATTGGGATGGCAATAACCAGATATATTATGTTCATGGAAAGGCAAAAAATACATTCCAAATATGAATTTGAAAACCCTCTCAGTCTTTCTTGAGACCTACGGTGTTCTTTTCTCCTCAGAGCCCATCTCTTCCTGGTTGCCATTTCAAGGAGAGCTGATTAAAGTATAGCAATAGAACTCAGTGTTCCAGGAAACTCCCCAGGGTCTGGGCAGGAGCCTTAAGATAGGAGGTACCTAAAACTCGAGTCCAAATCCTTGCTTTATCAGATACCTCCAGCCAGGGTGAGGACCAGCTAACCGCAGTGACACACAGAAAGTAGCCCACAATTTTCACTGACCACAAGTGACACCCAGCTCTGGAATAACAGCCTTCTATCCCCATCCCATGGTCATTCTAGGGGAAACAGAAGGAGGGGCATGTTAACTTTGAAGGCAAACCTATGTTAAAATTGAGAAGAGGCTAATTGTGTCCTTGGTGGTGTTTTCCTTTGAATGTAAGTGTGTATCACAAGTTAATCCTTGTAAACTGGAGGAGAGGTGTTGCAGAAACTGCTGGTTGCTCTGGTTGATCTCTCCAACCCTTCTTTCTCGGCTAGATTCAAGCTCCCCCATCTCACTGGAACACCTGTAATGCTTGAGGGGTCATCCAGTCTTCAGCCTCACCCCGCCTGCAGGGTCAAAGTGCTCTCCCTAAAAACTGTAATTCACCTGGGATTTCCCATATCCTTCACTTGCTCCTGATCCCCTCCTGATGCATTCAAGGTCTTCACCATTACCTACCCAAAGTCTTCCATAATCTTGACCCTTCATACTCACCTTGCCTCTCTCTACATTCTTTTTCTCCCTCTTGCACAGTAAACTCCAGCAGTGTTGCACTTTTCATCTCTGGACACAAAATCTATCTATCTAGATAGATCTATCTCTGAACACAAAATACTACTTCAAACTTCAAGTACTCTAGATACTTCTAGATCCTTCTCTTGGATCCTCACCCTCTTGTTCACTTCATTAATTTACATTCAACTCATCTGATAGATAGATAGATGATAGATACAACTTACATGCAGCCTTCAAAACCCAATTCATAAAAAGTTAATGGGGAAAAATAATATTTTGTTGTTATTTGTAGTTGTAAAAATTCTTATAATATTCAAGTTTTTTCATGTTTATCAGCTGCTTATGTTTATATGAATAATTATTTCTTAACTTTTATCTATTTTTCTATATTTACAGTATTTTTAAAAAAGCAATGCATATGAAAAAATAAAGTAAAATAAAAGCAGAGGTACTTGGGTACCTAAGTGTCTGCCTTCAGCTCAGGTCATGATCTCTGGATACTAGGATTGAACTTCACCTCACATCGGGCTCCCTGCTCAGTGGGGAGTCTGCTTCTCCCTGTCCCTCTGCCCCTCCCCACCTGTTCATGTGCTCTCTCTCTCAAATTAAAAAAAAAATCTTTAAAAATAATAAAAACAATGCATATGATATTTCTCTACAGAGAAGATCCATTTGTTTGCCATGTATGAAGGACAAAACTTTTTCGTCCAACTTATTGTCTTTTAAAATCCTATTTCAGTGAATATTTTTATTTCATTGTGACGAATTTGCTTGTAGTTAAATTCTGTCAAAATTCTATTGCTGATGCTAGCTGTTTGAATTATTTTTTTTAAAGATTTTATTTATTTATTTGACAGAGAGAGAGAGAGACAGCCAGCGAGAGAGGGAACACAAGCAGGGGGAGTGGGAGAGGAAGAAGCAGGCTCCCAGTGGAGCAGGGAGCCTGATGAAGGGCTGGATCCCAGGACGCTGGGATCATGACCTAAGCTGAAGGCAGACGCTTAACGACTGAGCCACCCAGGTACCCTGCTGCTTTGAAAATTAATTTTAACAGTAATAAAGGCATTATTTTCTACTAGGATACATTGCAATTGACAAGAACAATAATAAAACCCAATTTATAAGTCACGGCCCCCAACACAGAGTAGGGGTTTCAATAAATCATTGCTGAGTGAAATAGTGCACAGAAAGCCAAAATCCAAGTGGTGAAGTTACAACCTTTCTGTTTTTGTTTAAGTTCCATCTTTCTTCTGACTTTAATGGCTTCAGAAGTATAAAATATAAGATGCCAAAAGTATCTAAGCAAGTGCCAACTTACCTCTAGTTCCTCGTATCTCTCAGCAGATGACTGCCACCTGCAAGAGACCTGAGAAAACCAACCAAACCTTAAGTTTTCTCCATTCCAGAAGAACACAGGAAGTACTATTTCAACCTTACCTGGGCTAATCAGTCAAATTGCATGGACACTTTTTTTGTTCTTTTGGGTACACTTGGTCCAGAAGTTTTAAAGACATCAGTTACTAGGACCTGCTCCCAGACCTGCTATGATAGTCTGGCCTCTTGAGCATTCACATAGTTAAATTTGGGCTAACTTAGCCAGAATTTTTAGGGCCATTCCCATCCCACACCCTACCAGGACCTAGGTCCTGCATTAGGTCATGACTGGTGTCCAGACTGAGTGGGGGAAGGAGGTTAAATAGTGGCCTCTGGCTTCAGTTTTCCTCATGTGATAGATTGCTCAAGGTTCTGAATCCTATTTTCCCGATACCTTTCATATAATGTGAGAGATTAGCTTTTCTGGGAGAAATTCAACATTAAAGATATTCACAAATCATACCAAGCAATATAAAAAACCTTTCAGATTCCATTTTAAAGATGACACAAAAACATAAAATTCATGCAGTTACCAGGTATGTGTTGATCGCTTCTCGGGATAGAGTAGATCTGGACATACATAAAGCATAGATACTTGTAATAAGTCATAGAAAATACATATAAAAGATGAAAATAAAAAAGCTAAAACCTTTAAATTATAATAGTGTAAGAGTCTAAAGTAAAAACGACAACTCAAAAGGACATAATATAATAGTCTTAAAAGTCACCTTTTTATAAGCAATGCCTTCTCCAATATTCTACAGCAACACGATATTCTACACTGTTTGGATCTGACCCAAATTCTTATCTCCAGCCCCAGCCTCTCCCCTGAACTCCAGACTCCCTGAGGAATTGAGTCTGTATGCCACCAAATGCTGCCTTCTCCACTCAGGAGCTCAATAGTTTTCTCAAACGACACATCCAAAAGGAAACCCCAAATCTCCATCCTAACACTTGTTCCTCCAGTGATCTCCTTCATCTCAGTTAATGTCTACCGTCATTTTAAGTGCTCCAAAAACAAAACTTTATACTCTTGACTCCTTAACCTCTTTCTCTTTACCATCCAATCTATCACCAAATCCTGTTCCATCTATGTTTTAAGTATACCTATACCTCTCTCCACCTCCATCGTTATCATCCTGGTCCAAGTTACATCATCTTTTCCTGGACTATTGCAGTCTTCTCTTAACTGATATTCCTGCTTCTGTCCTTATCTTCTATAGTCTATTCTTAAACCAATAATCAAGGTGGTTTCTTTAAAATATAAGCCAGATTATTTTACTCCTCTACTCTGACCCCTTCAGTGGTTTTTCATGGAACTCAAGGTAATATCCAATGTTTACAGCCTACTATCATCCTCCACTACCTCCTGAACCTATTTTGCTCCTTCTCTGCTTTGTGAAGAATTGCTACGATCTTGATATGTTACTACTTTCTAGAATATAGTCTTTCAACTAAGACTAACCATATATCATAGAGTTGCATATCAGAACAGGAAACACATGTCAACTGAAACTAACACTCCTGGTATAGGAGGATAAATAAAGTTGTACCTTGGGTTATCCAATAACATACATTCTGCCAAATCAAACTTCACAGGGACCTTCACAGTTAGATGGGAAGAACTCATCAAATTATACTACAGCTTTTTTTGGGGGGAAGGGACAGAGTCATCTACTAATTTATACACACACACACACACACACACACACACACACGTCGTTTCTTTTTTTGTGGTGGAAACATGTAAGATCCAGTCTTTTAGCAATTTGGAAGTATGTAATACAGCATTGTCTATAATCCGTATGCTGTGTGTAGAGCTTCAAAATTTATTCATCTTTTAGTTGCAAGTTTGTATCTTTTAACAATATCTCCCCAGTTCCCCCAGCCCCTGGTAACCATCATTCTACTCTCTGTTTCTACAAATTTGTCCGTTCTACAAGTTCCACATATAAGGTATACCATACAATATTTCTCTTTCTTTGACTGGCTTATCTCACTAAGCATATTGCCCTAAAGATCCATGCATTTTGTTGCTAATGGCAGGATTTTCTTTTTTCTCATGGCTGAATAATATTTCATTGTATATATACCACATCTTCTTTATCTATGCATCCACTGATAGACATTAAGTTGTTTCCATATCTTGGCTATTGTGTATAATACTGTAATAAATACAGGAGTGCAGATTTCTTTTCTTTTTTTCCTTCTTCTTTTCTTTTTTCTTTCTTTCTTTTTTTTTTTTTTTGACTAGGTACAGTATACTTTATTGAGGGTACCTGACAAGGTATGGCTCCCCAAGTCCCTCCTCTTCTTCAGGGGGTCTGGGATGGAAACTATGGAGGTTGGGAGATTCTCACATGTAGGGGATGAGTTGGTGCAAGGACTCCCCAGCAGCTGAGGACCTCTCTGTTTCTCTTGGTCTTGCTGGGTCTGGTGGTTACTTTTACTGCTTGGAGACCATGTGTACCATAAGGTCCACCACCTGGTTGCTGTAGCCAAATTCATTGTCATTCCAGAAAATGAGCTTGACAAAGTGGTCATTGAGAGCAATGCCAGCTCCAGCATCAAAGATGGAGGAGAGGCTGTCACTGTTAAAGTTGCAGGAGACAACCTACCTGGTCCTCAGTGTAGCCCAGGATACTCTTGAAGGGGCCATCTGGTGCCTGCTTCACCTGATTCGTGATGTCTTCATATTTGGCAGCTTTCTCCAGGTGACAGCTCAGATCCATGACTGACATGTTGGGGGTGGGAACACAGAAGGCCATGCTAGTAAGCTTCCCATTCAGCTCAGAGATGACCTTGCCTACAGCCTTGGCAGAGCCAGTAGAAGCAGGGATGATGCTGTGGGCAGCCCCTGGGCCATCACACCACAGCTTCCCAGAGGGGATGTCCATGATCTTCTGGGTGGCAGTGATGGCAAGGACTGTGGTCATGAGTCCCCCCCAGTGATACCAAAGTTCTCATGGATGACCTTGCCCAGAGGGGACAAGCAGTTGGTGGTGCAGGAGGCATTCCTGACAATCTTTAGGGAGTTGTCATACTTCTTGTGGTTCACTGCCATCACAAACATGGGGGCATCAGCAGAAGGGGCAGAGGTGGTGACCCTCTTGACCCCATGCTTCCAGTGAAACCCAGCCTTCTCCATGGTGAAGACCCCAGAACATCAGGATTTTGATGTAAAGTGTGATCTTTGGGCTTTTACCAAACTGCCCACAACATACTCAGCACAAGCATCACCCCATTTGATGTTGGCAGGATCTCACTCCTGGAAGAAGGAGATGGGCTTACCATGGATAACAAGATTCCTATTCTCAGCCTTGACTGTGCCATAGAACTTGCCATGGGTGGAACATGCTAGAACATGTAGACCATGTAGTTGAGGTCAAACAAAGGGTCATTGATGGTGACAGTATCCACTCTGCCAGAGTTAAAAGCAGTCCTGGTGACCAGGCGCCCAATATGGCCAAATCCATTTACTCTAATCTTCACCACACTGTCTAAGGGATGTGGCTGGTACTGCACCAGAAGATGCGGCTGTCTGTCAAGCAGGGAGGAGCAGAGAGCCCAGATTTCTTTTCAAAACCCTGTTTTTATTTCCTTTGGATACATACCCAGGAATGGGATTGCTGGGTCATATGGTAGTTGTATTTTTATTTATTTATTATTTATTTATTTATGTATTTATGTATTTATTTATTTATTTATAAAAATTTATTTTTAGAGAGAGAGAGCATGAGTAGGGAGGGGCAGAGGGAGAGGAAGAGAGAGGATCCCAAGCAGGCTCCACACCCATCACAGAGCCTGGTGCTGGGCTCTATCTCACTGCCCAGAGATCACGACTTGGGCCAAAATCAAGAGTGGGCCACTCAACCAACTGTGCCACCCAGGTGCCCCAGGTAGTCGTATTTTTAATTTTTTGAGAAATCTCAATAGTATTCTCCATAGTGACTTAAACAATTATATCCCGCCCAACACTTGTTAACTCATCTTTCTGGTGATAGCCATTTTAACAGGTGTGCGGTGACATTTCAATGTGGTTTTGATTTGCATTTCCCTGATAATTAGTGATGTTGGACATCCCTTCATGCACCTGTTGACCATCTGAATGTCTTCTCTGGAAAGATATCTACTAAGGTACTCTGCCTATTTTTAATCAGATTATTAGTTTTTGGTTATTGTTATTGAGTTGTATGAGTTCTTTATATATTTTGGATATTAACCTTCTACCCAATATGTAGTTTGCAAATATTGTCTCAGTTCCATAGGCTGCCTTTTAATTTTACTATTTTTTTTCCGTGCAGAAGCTTTTTAGTTTGATGTAGTCCCACTTGTTGATTTTTTCAGATTGCTTATGCTTTTGATATCATGTCCAAAAACTTATTGCCAAAACCCAGTGTCAAGGAGCTTCTTCCTTATGTTTTCTTCTAGGAGTTTTACATACCAGGTCTTTCTTATGCTTAATTCTTTAACCCACTTCTAGCTAATTTTTATGAGTGGTATTAAGATAGGGGTACATAATTTTCTTTTCTTTTCTATTATCTTCCTTTTCTATAATCTTCCTTCTTCCTTGCCTCCTTCCTTCCTTCACTCCCTCTCTCCCACTCTTTTTCTTTTTCTTGTTCCTCTTTTGTTTATAGAGTTTTCTTTTTGTCTTTAAATCAAAACCGTGTGGTGTGTGTGTGTGCACGCATTTGTGTGATGGGGGGTGGGCTTTTTAAAGGGGTTTTCCAGTATTTACTTTATGAAAATTTTTTCAAGTTTTTCTCTGACTTTTAATGAAAGCCAAATGTTAGAAATAGTAATTAAAATGTTTACATTGAAGTAGATTGCGAGATCTGCAGTGTAGCCAAGCCTGGCAGCTTGATAAATTAGAATGAGCCACACAGGCTGGTCTTTTTTTTCTTTTCCCCCTAAAATGCCACAGTGTCCAGTAAGCAATTCCACCCCACACACCACCCTTGTCTCAGATCAGATGAACTGAGCGAAGAAAATACCTCCCAACATAGCAAATTACCCACTGTATCAAAAGAAACTGGAAGATATTATCAATGGGAGAGATGGCTTTGGAGAACTTGAACATCAGGATTTTGATGTAAAGTGTGATCTTTGGGCTTTTACCAAACTGCCCTTCATCAGGGGAAGCATCATTCCAGGTCATTCATGTGACTGTCATTATATCTCGATCAGTCCAGGTACCACTGACACATTTCAGAAAATAAAAACAGAAAGGCAGGCAAGGAATCTTCCCTAGCTTCATTTGCTCTCAATGCCCTTATGTAAAAAGCTTCCCAGACCCCCAGAAACACTTGTTTCGCAGGCTCCTGAGTGAATAAACCTTCTGTAGTCTGGGAACATATCATTTTGAAAAGTTTCCACACTTTCTGGTGCCACAGACGTCTGGCAAAATATCTATGGAGCCTTCACATAAACCCCCCATGCAGCACTGCCTTCTTCCGGAAATACAGTAATTGCCAGTGAGCAAACCTTGCTGACTGCCTTCCATATTTAATTAATATTTAAATCAGACCTTCTGATCAAGGAATAAATCATTCCACACTCCCCAGAATTTGCAACGTGTTGAGAAATTATCATGTAGTGGTTCTTAACACTGGCCACACATGGAGATTATCTGGAGGGCTTTTAAAAATATTGTTGCCTGTGATCCACACCTAAAGACCTGGGAAGGACAGGTCATCAGTATTTATTGAAAGCATTCACACACACTCCCTCCCACTAATTCTAATAGATAGCTGGGCTAAGAACCACTGCCTGTTGAGGGATTTCCAATTTTTAGAACTCTGGGTTTTCACTGTTGTGAGATCTTCTTTCCTGTCGCCCACTAACTTAACTCACTTAAGCCTCTCATTTGGCCAAATAACTTTCATTACAGATGGTAGGGTCAGAAACTTGAAACTCTTGTTTTTCAAGTGATCTTTAGGTATACATGTCATTACTGTGTCTGTGGAATGTGAGTTTCTCTAGTGGTAGCCAGGTTCTTCAAAAGAAAGATATATAACTTGATTGTTTTGGAAATATTCAGTGAGTCCAGGTGTTAATATATAAACAGTTTTCAAGTCCGTGTTTAGCACTTTAAAAATCTATCATTAGTTGCATTAAAAAAAAAAAAATGACCAAAGACTCATTCTCAGGTATTAGAGGGCTTCTTCCTTCAAGGAAACTCAGTAAGAAAAACACAGGTTTTAGTTTGGTTTACATAAATGTGTGTTGTGTGATTTAGATTTTGTTAAAAAGGAGAAAACAGTATCAGCAACATCCACACTTTTATAAAAATGAAAAAATATGTAGCCTTATGAAGGTAAGAGTCATACAAATAAAGTGTCTTAATGCAGCTTCTGCTCCATTTGTGGCAGATTAATTAAATAGACCATGCCAATCCATTAATGCTTAAGCAACTCAAAAAAATGATTCCCTCCCCCACCATCATCAAAAACCTTTTCGAATTCCATCTGAAAAGCTATAAGAGAAAAGTTTTAAAGGTGAATTTTTTAATGAAATAAAAGGTATTTTTTCCTCATAAGACTGCTACTAAGCAAGAAACTCAGCCAAGTTCTTATTCCCCTGTCTATGCCTATTTATTTCTGTGCAATAAATAAACTGGATTGTGCAAATCCCCAGAATAGAAAACTCCCAGCACCAAGTGGTTTTTTTGCTAAGTGAGGAATAAGTCATATGAAGAACAATTTTTTACAATAAAACGAGTATGTTCTCTTTTAGTTTGAAATTCTTTACCATCTCCTGTGTGTCCAAATGCAAAAGAGCTCTGAGATTGAATATAATAAGGGGTCAATTTTCCTTTAAGTATTCTACTTCTTTATCAATACCTAGCAGTCCAGAAGAAAGGTCATTTTCCATTGATTTACCAAGAAATCAACAGTGTATGATCAACACAGCTACCATTACACGGTAGTAAGAGAAAAGGAAATCACGAATGAAGGGAGGTGGTGCCAGATTCTGAAAAGGAAAGGGGACAGTTATCAGGGCAATCAGGAAGTCTTCTTTAAAAATAGCATTAATTTATGATACTCAACTGTGATTTTATCTATTTGCCATGACAGTTGTGCTTTACACTTGTGGCAGGAAGGACAGCCACCCCCAACACATCATCTTCCACAGATCTTAGAGCTCATACGAAAACTCAAGTCCAGCACCATACTTCATCATGAGGTTAATTTAGAAAATGACACTTAAAGATACACTGAAAACTTCCATGTCCGTAGGTCAATATTCAGTCACCGTCTCAGGGTGAAAAAAAGCAAACTCTGGAGCCAGAAGGGTATGGGTTCAATTTTGTTTTCATAAGTGCCTATTTGTATGACTTTGAACCAATCATCTTACCCTTCAGGACTTCACATTCCTTATCTGTAAAATAGAGATAATGATACCCATTTTGTAGAGATGATATGTCCTTTTTAGGATTAGAGACAGTATTTGTAAACTGCCTAGCACATACGTGATACTCAATAAATGGTAGCTACTATTTTTTATAACCTCTATAAAGAAAAGCAACCTGGTGAATGGCTTATGGAAGGTACTTAAAACTAATTAGTTGTTTCTCAAACACCTTTGTGTAATAGATTTATCCTTTTTGAGTCTACCATTTAAATCTAAGTTAAATTTACCAAAAACTAACAAGATAAGCCAGATTTTTTAAAAATATGGAATCATGTAAATGTACCAATTATACAGTGGCAAGCACAATGCAACATGAGCTCTGATGAAATTGAGTTTACGTGGCAAAGCTTGAAAATCAGGGAATAGAAGTGAATTTTCCACTCTCTCTTCTCTTCCCAGCTGTCCCATTTGGCTGTGACATTAGACTAGGCAGAGGCAGTCATCGAAACCAACAAGCAGACAAGAGCTTCAACTTGGATCTAAAAAAGCCACAAGATGGGGTGCCTGGGTGGCTCAGTCGTTAAGCGTCTGCCTTTGGCTCAGGGCGTGATCCCAGAGTCCCGGGATTGAGCCCCACATCAGGCTCCCTCTGCTGGGAGCCTGCTTCTTCCTCTNTCTTCCTCCCCCACTCCCCCTGCCTGTGTTCCCTCTCTCGCTGGCTGTCTCTATCTCTGTCAAACAAATAAATAAAATCTTTATTAAAAAAAAAAAAGCCACATGAGGGAGGNGTTCCCTCTCTCGCTGGCTGTCTCTATCTCTGTCAAATAAATAAATAAAATCTTTATTTAAAAAAAAAAAAGCCACATGAGGGAGGTTGGTGGTGAGAGCCGGGAACTGGGAAGAGTAATCATGATAATAATCAGAGAGACAGAGAAACAGAAGAGAGGGAGAGAAATGTAGGAAACAGGGAGAATGGGGACTGAGTAAGCAGCGAATAGGGACTCTTCTCATTGTGGATGCCTGTTTTAAAAACGTGTTATGATAAAATAAAACACAGAAACCAAAATCACACCAAAATTCATATCTTAGTAAATTATTATAAGGTGAACACCCTGTAACAACCACCCACGTCAAGAAATGGAACTTTGGTGACATCCTGAAGCACCTTCACCTGTCCGATTCCAATCTCAACACCTTCCCTCTTTCCAGAGGTAAGCACCAACATGACTAGCATCATAACCATTCCTCTGTTTCTTCGTATTTTTATTACCCAAGAGTCTACCTCAAACACTCTAGTTAAGATGTGCTCTTTTAAAAAAAATGGTATCTCTTTTAAGTCATTTTTAGTGTAGAGATTTCCTCTATCCATTTCTTATCTTTGCAATTTATCTACCGAAGAACCCAGGGCATGTGACCTGTAAAGATTCCCATAGTCTGAGTTTTGCTGATTGCACACTCATGATGTAGTTCAGCATTTCCTCTGCCCTCCATATTTCCTGCATATTGGCAGCTGGATCCAGAGGCTTGATGAGACTCAGGTTGTACGCCTTTGGCAAGTTCATAGGTGGTGATGTATTCTTTTATCAGGAGGCACACGATCTGGCTCTTTCTGTGATGTAAGTAGCCTTTGATGCTTGATGCCTAGATACATGAATTGATTAGGGATTGAAAGATGGTGATAGTCTAACTTTATCATTTCTTTTACATGTATTGGAGGGAATACTTATATAAAGAAATACTTCTTTCATCTACTTTAAGTTACTCAAGTAGTATAATTCATACAGAAAAGACAGGATAATTGCTTGATTCTTTCCTCTTATTTTACCAGTGTTCAAAATAATTGATTCTTTATCATCATTTAAAGGTGACTGATTAGGGGTTTTGTTCATATTATTACGAACCCATGAATTTAAACATATTTGATGATTCTGGCTGTTTTTATCAGACTGCTCCCATGTGTACCAAGCTACCCATCCAGTGTTTTAAAGGCAATGGTTAATACCTATGCCGGGTAAGTATTTCCTATGTCTTTACTTGTATGTATCATCAGAAGGTTGGAGTTCGGTAGATTTGCTAATCCTTGATAACACAACTTTGATAAAACCTAGTTTTATGAACCTATCCTTCTCATTTGTGCTAAGTAAGATGACAACTCTTCCAAGTACTAGAAAACATAGTGTTGTAAGTTGGTCATTCTCTTAAAAAAATGCACCGAATTTTCAACTTTACTGAAGTAAATAAATAAGTCAACTATTAATTAATTAATTAATCTTAGAGCTTGGGAGTCATGGAAAGAGAAATACGAGCCATTCAACCAGCAGAGGGAGTACAAGTTAACTGACAAATCCAACCTCCCAAACTCTGCTTTCCTATTGGTGAAATCACTGATAATGTTTTGGAGAGAAGGAAGATACCAGGAACAAGACAGGGCATATCTGTGCTTCTCTGCTGTCTGTTGGATGCAAAGAAACAACACTGATTCTTAATGAAGGGAAAATACAACAGGAAGGTGACGAAGTATTCCCCTGAATTTCATCAGAGCCTTCTTTGCTCAGAATTCAATACATCATTGCCTATAGCCTGATTGATAACTGTCTTGGTGGATTAGAAAGGAGGAAGATATGATTACCTAGCTCTTTGTAAATTTTAAAAAATAGAGGCATCCAGAGGTGATATGAATTCTCTATAGTCACATCAATTCCGAAGTAGAGGCAACATTTACTATAAATCATCCAAGTCCCATCCCC